>NW_027495382.1:0-232761 GCF_021521415.1 Bidens hawaiensis | reverse complement strand
TCCATCCTCATCTTGTCCATTTCAGCTATCAGTTGATTAAACCTTGTTGTCATCTCTTCGACAGTCTCACCTTTCAGTAAGTTAAAGTTTAAAAATTGAAACTTTAACATCACCTTCTTGCTTTCAGCAGTGTTTCCCATAGTTTACATACGAATGTGTTGGAATAACGAAGCACAAATCTTGATGCTACCAACATGATGAAAGATGTTTTCAGGTAACGCTATTGTAAGAGTTGAGTATGCTTTCGTTTCAATTTCCAATGCTTCCTTTTCTTCCTGAGAGTATTGTGAGATGGCTGTAGGTGTGAATCCGATAGTCTCATCTCCAATCATCAGAATAGTATACACTTCATCCAATCAATAAGAACAATCAGGGTGAACCGATCCTAGATGAGCACGGAAACGGGGTTCCAACTTAGCGAAGTCACTAAATTTCATTAAACGGGGACACTTGGAATGTGATCCGATCTCGTTGTCCAGTTGTAACATTTGCTGCATAAGCTTATTTTGGGAAGCTAATGCGTACATACAAGCCATATTGATAGGTAACAAAACAATCAACCTTCAAGGATTAAACTTGAAAATATGTTTGGAACAGTAAATATAACGAACTGTGAATAGTGTCTTTAACAAACTAAGATAACAAATCAATTATAACGAATTGAACGTTATCTGAGTAACGAATCGGGAATAGTGTCACACGAATTAGGTTATAACGAACTGGGTCAACGAATTAAGTCAAATTGACGAATCAGTTTGACAAATAGGTTAACGAATCAGATTAACGAATCTGAATTTAATATAACGAACAAAGATAACGAATCCCTGAATTCACTTAACGAATTAGGTAATGAATCACTAAGTGAAATCTTAAAGAATCACAATGTCAACTTAAAGAATTAGATAACGAATCTCTGATTCAATGTAACGAATTAAAATAACGAACTTGCTACATTTGACAACGAATCAACTATAACGAATCAGGTTGTTATAACGGTTAAAACAAACTCTGACAACTATTGCTACGTGGCAAAAGTTTGTTAGATTTGAGGTTAACGAACCAGCCACGTGTCTCACGAATTGGAGAACACGAATCAGAAAGACAACGAACTAAGTAACTAACAATGTAACGAATTGATTAAAATTAATGAATCACGTAAACGAATTAGTTAAAGATATAACTAATCTTCAACGGATGATGAAGATCTTCACATCTACATCATCTTTTTCCAGGTTACTGGAAAACCAAGAACACAAACCACCAAAAATTAAATCTGTAATACTCGTCCAATACTTCACCAAATCGCCCAAATAACCTACCAAATTACTCGGAAAATTAGCGCGAATCCAAATCAAACCATCCCGTAAACCAATTCACCTTAACTCAAATCCAATTTAACCAAAAACAACACCCTGTTTCGGCACTTAGATCCACACCAAAACAATAAAAATCCAATCCAATTCACAATCTCAATCCACCAATCCTTCCCAATACCTTAACGAACCACAATTCAACCAAACTCAATCCATATTCAATCAAATTCACACTGAATTTGATCAAATTCTAACCGAAAATGAAATAATACCAAATTAAACTTATCAGTCCTTAAATAACAAATTAACATACAAATCAAGAGCAATCGAATCCCCGAAAGCTTTGATACCACTTGTGAGAGCCTAGGATCTCAGATCTAATGCTTAATATACGTTTAACGGATCTAGTTCATTATTACTCTTAATGATTATTAAATGTATATATTAGTATTAGTTGTATATATGTTACGGAATAGATTAATTAGATGAAGCTTCGATTGAGAGAAAACATGGATATCAATTCAATACATTAACTCAAAACATAATATTAACAGAGGGGGGACCCTCTATAAATAGACGATGGAATCTAGTTCGTTACACATTCCGTAACGAACTAGCCTTCCAATTCATTTCATTACATTAAATAACGAACCACCCCCTGATTCATTAAACATCCTTAACGAATCAGGAGGAAACTTAACTTATGGTCTAGTTCGTTAAACATCCTTAACGAACTAGACTGTTCTTCAAACGAACTAACTTAACTTAATATATATAACTTTTACATTGATAAACGATAAATTCAAAACGATAAATACAAAGACTCGAGACGCAAAACCATGTACTAACAGTTTGCCATCTTAGTCACCTGCTCATAATCACCTTTAGGGCCTTTAACTAGAATCATAGAATAATTCTTTTGGTAAGTCCACAAAGGTAGTTGGACATTGTTCTCTTTGATACACTGACCTTTTTCTTCAAATTCGCATTCTTGAAGCAGATTCCCTTAATGTGAAAGATCTTGATGAATGAGTCTTTCTTATATTCCTTTTTACTTCATAGATATTGTGGATCTCTAGTTTGCTCTTGATCATAAATGTCAAGTAACTTCTCCTTCTTTAGACAAAGAATGAATCATGTCTATTGTTTATCTGTCAAGTTCTTCTGAAGGATGTTGAGGCTCATATTGGACGTGTTCTGCTGGAATAGATTGGGGAGGATTTAATCTGACTTTTTCAAGTTCTTCATGATAAAGTCTTAATTTTCTTTCAGATATTTCCCTTAGTTGTGATTTCCCCCAAGTTATCGAATACACCTCTAGGCATTCCTTTTTTCATCATAATTTCCCTCAAAATAATAATTGCCTTCTCAGAATCCCAAGGTCCTACATCTTTAAATTGTTCAGATGAATGTAGTTTTTGCACAATATCAGCTTGAGGAGTAGATAATGATATTGTTTTAATCACATCAGTCTTCTCTTATTTTCTCAACTCCTCCTTGTACATCTTCAAATCTAACTCACACAAATCTTCCTTCTGAGTTTTTGAGAGTTTGTTGAGGTCTGCGTGAGCATTTCTGGCTGTCATTTTTATCTATCAAGCAATTCTTCCTATTTAGTAGTCAAAAGAGCCTTTTCTTTTTCAGCCTTCTCCTTATTTTCTTTCTTAATCTTCTCCTTCTTTTCTTTCTCAACTCTCTTCTTCATTCTGTATTGCAATTAGCTTAGCTTCTACTTCTTTTCTACTCATTCTTACAACTTTCTCAAATGGAAATCCATTATCAACTAAATATCCAGCTTTACCACCAAATCTTCTCAGAATTTTGTCTTTCCTTTCTAACTCCTTATTTGCTCTCAGTTCATCTACTTTTTCACCTCTTCAACATTTTTATATTTCAGGGCTTTACTGAACTTTACTATATTATCTAAGGATATTTTTTTAGATGTTCAATGTTTAACTTCAATATTCTTTTTCTTTCTTCTCTTCTTTTCCTTTCTACTTCACTCTTCTTACTCAACAAATGTTCAATGTATATATCATTCAACTCCTTGATCATAAAAAATTCCATGCCATAATTCAATAAAGCAATGATTCTTGGGTCTCGCCTTTTCAATATTTCCAACCTTGCCTCTATATTTTCAAAATTATGCTCACTCATATGTATCTAAGTTGAATCATGTTCAACCTCTTGTTCTTTTTCTTGTTCTCATTCATCATCTTCCCCATGTTCAGATAAGTCTTCCAAAGCACCAAATTGTGCTTCATTGTGATCCACATTTTCAGTTTGCTCAACATCTTCAGGTCTATTCAGTTGTATTGGTATAGCATGAATAAGCTATTCAACATTCTTTTTCTTTATCACCTTTTTCACTTGTTTTATGCCTTTTAGAGTTTTTATTTTCAGTTTTTGCCATATCCTGACATATTTGACTAACTCCATAGGCCATTCCCTTTCTTCACTTCTTATTCTCTCCAACAGGTTTGAAACAACATCTCTAGTGACCTTCTTAGCAATGTCTATTTGGACTCTATTTCCATCTAGATCAGTATCCAGTTGTTTTACTATTTCATCCTGGTTATTGATTGTCTTAGTTGTTGTATCAATAATGTCTTCATAAATCTTCTCCTTTTCTTGTTGAAAATTTTGAACAACAATTGGAAGGGATTTCTCTACATATTCATTATTTTTCAGTTTTAGTAGTCTCAAGGATTTCTTGATCTACTTCTTCACCTCCTTCCTGTCTCAATCAATTTTGAATTTCTGTTTGCTCCATAATCACCCTTTGCTCTTTCAAATCTTTCTCTGTGAACATATGGTTCACCACTTCTCTATCAAACAACTCTTTTAACAGTTGATCATGTAATTAATTTTCTTTCAAGGCAAATTCATTCTTCTCAAGGTTGTGACCACTAGAGCTTGAGAGTCTTTTGTTCAAGGGTTGCAATTGGCTTTCATCTTCAGCCAAAGCTTTGCTTTTACTCTTTCTCCTTTCTTCATCATCACTGACTGGCTTATATGGTCCAACATAGTTGGAGGTGGTATCTCATCAATCTCTTTGAACAGATCCTCTAGTTCTTGATCATTCTATTCTTCTTCATTCACAATTAGGGTATCAATGTTATCAAAATCACCATACAAGATCTCAAGATCTGGATCATCTTACACTGTCAAATCATCTTCCATATTTTCCATGATTACCTCATCCTCTACAATTTTCTCCATAATATTTTCCTTAACCTCATTCTCTATCACATCATCTTCATCCATATCATCTTCAATAACCACATTTTCTTCCACAACTTCTTCATCAGAACTGCCATATTGATTTTTAATCAAGTTCAAAGCATTAGATTTCTCCCCCTCTTCTTCACTTTCCTCATACATCATCCCAATAATTTTCAGTGAGTTTTTATTGTTATAAAAAAAAGAATATTTTCTCCCTGTTTTGGTGAATCTGAGGTCTACTCAACCATAGAGCCATATGATTTTAGGGTTTGAACTTATTGTAATGCATTGGCAAGTGCTTCCTCCAACTCCTTGTTTCTTTCCTACAATTGAGAGTTTCCCATCTAAAGGTCAAAATTTTTGGTCAAAAGGGATAGATGTGGGGATGAGGATGGTGATTGGGTGAGAAACCACTGTGTAAATGATTGATTTTAGTTCAAAATTTACGATCTAGTACTTGATATAATCAGGTGGAAATACGATTAAGGAATTTTTTTAGGGAAGTGTGTGAGTGAACAATCCAGCAGAGTAACGAGATCTCAAAATAATAATAACACACTTAGTTAAATTATGAAACAAGGTACAAGTATTTATACAAGATTATCCTATTCGTTATACATCTCATAACGAATTGGGGACCATTCGTCTTCATTCCCTATCTATAACTTAAAGTACAATGAATGACTTAATCATTGTACCTCATTCGTTAAAAAACCCTAACGAATAGACTAATAATATAGCGAATGAGCTCATTCCTTATACATTCGATAACGAATGACCCTTACATTAAAGGATGGACACATTTGTCATACATAACATAACGAATCGTCTGTTACATTAATAATAAATAATTACAATAGATAAACAAAGATCGAGATGAAAAAACCATGTACTATTAAACTCCCCTCGTCTCGTGCTCTTTGTCTTTGATTACTTGATTCTCTTCGTCTTCCAATCAGCGTAACTATGAACTCCAAATGCATGGAAACACGTACCACAGGTTGAAATTGCATAACAAGATCATAATGCTTTTTTTCCCAGCTCATATGATCTGATTATTAAATAACGCATCGTTATCAGACGCAGATAAGTTTTCCAACCACATCGGGTCGATCACCCGAATGAACTCTGTCTTCAAGCCTGTTCGAAGAACAATAACGGCTTCACCATTGCGTTTTTCGTAGTACCACAGATTTAGACTCTCGTAGAGATTTTATGGAAAAGTCTTTACATGCACTCACTTTACGTCTACGGCGGCTTTGGTTTAAGAAAAAGTTTTCTCCAACTTTTCTTGGATCAATCTCGTCAATATACTTACGTGTCGGGACCTTAGGTTTAAAGAATTTGGAACCATAACGTACCTCATACAATAAGTGTCGATAAAATCAATCCGCCAGCTCGCTTTTACCACGATTAACGAACGACCTATTTGCCAACGTACGCACGTCCTACATCGTCAAAGTAAGAACATCGACAATATGTTGATAATATTGTATGTCGTGTTCCCATTTGATTATATATACCTTAAACACTGAATCAGAGAGCCAAGAGACGATATCACCTTTGACAGTCTTCTAAGCTTTAAAGATGTCATTTGATGAGCCGTGGAGCGAGCTTTAATCTACCTATCATCTTCTTGCTTCTCATACCTTAATACATAAATAATTCCTTTCAATTTCTATTGGCCTTATTGTGTCTAAACACCCATTCAAATCTTAGATCCTTCTAACCAGACCCATTCACACTTAGTTTATCCTTCTGTTTCTTCTTCCCAAGACGCTCTTCAGGCCTCTTGTACATTATATGTTGTAAAGAATGGAATTCCTTGATATGTATTCGTACACGTGTACAAATCAGGGTATTCCTCGACCGTCAAATCCGATGCAGTCTCACATACTTAAAAGATGTATCCGGAGATGGGATACTCATAACAAATCTGACTTCATCATCATCTATCACCTCAACGACCTCCTCATTTTCCAATCTGTCTAACTCCTCATCGTTCAACCCGATTAGTAACGCGATCTAATCTCTGGATAGTGAATAATCGACGAACTCTCATTCCTCGATCTCTCAAGCGTTTACCACTCTCATAAGGACTCCATTCTCATTATCCATATATAAAACCTTATGGGCCTTCACAAACTCAACAGGTTGCACATTAGTAGTGTCTTGATACACTACTAATTGCTTATCACCACCCACAACCTCAACACCAACAGAACTACCAGACGTACCGGTCTTTTGTTGCTGCTCACTACTACCAATACCTGCATCAGGGTCTTGATCATGACCATTTCCATTCAGCTTCTTCAGCATATAGTGTTTACATGTTAGCTGAAGGATGACGTTATCTTGTTCTTTCAACTTCTTCCTATGAGCAGTAACTATAGCCCGTAGCTCACGATTATCACGTTGACAATATGAGATGTGGCTAATCATCTTCCTCTGGTCTAACAACATTTGATCTTGAAATTGGTGGTTAGTGGCCATTTGGCTCTCCTGAAGATGTATCAATCTCAACAACATGTTCATTTATTGAGGAACAAACTATGGAAAGACGGAGGAATCTGCTGCACTGGACCTTGAGGATGGTTAAACAATATGTACAAAAAGTTCGTCGGTTGAATAGCCATTTGCGTTCGCTTAGGACTTGTAGCAACAGTAGTAACAAGATATGTCGGCATTAGAGATATCATCATTTGACGAATAGATGGAAACCTCAGATCAAATGCCGCAGTTGTTGTCAAAGTAACAATCGGGTACTAATAGGGATAGTAACCACCAATGTTTGTTGTGGTGCAGTCGACCTTGGTACAAAAGGTTCAATCTCCACCCTATCACCCCTACGAGATCTTTTCCTCTAAGTCTTAAATGAAATCTTTGCTATGCCCTTTCTTTTACATAAAGCAGCATCAGAACGAGCTGCTTCACCCCTATCACCAACATTTCCTCCATTACCACCGTTGTTCCCATATAGTCCACCTTCACGTTCCCAATCTAAATCTTTGTGAATCCAATGATTATTAGGTGGACATTCATAATCAGGTCTCATCAAGTGACCAATCAACCTCTTGTACTTTAGCCTATTATCCGGTGTTTGGTTCTGATACGTATTCAACATTTTCATTGTTTCCTCGGACATATGTTCCAAAACCATATCACCATCCACTAAACACAGATCACATACCAATACATGATCCAAGAGATTGATAATCTTCTGCAAGAACCTTGGATACATAAGGAACTTATTGTTGCGATGGCGTGTTGTGCAGTTCTCATTCAAATGATAAAATACCAACTCCAAAAATTTGAATGGATTGTTAAGAACTAAAACCACAAAAGCATACTGCAACATGATTCTGCTTTAATGAAACCCACCCTTTCTCCCCCCTCCCCAAGGCAGTGTATAAGTACATGTAAGAGGTAGATATACTGTCCACATAAATATGGCTTGTTAATTGTGACTTGTCTGAATCTCCTTTGTACTTCAATCTCTTAAATAGTCCTTTGATCAATGCTTTATCAAACTCACAACGATCATCTACAGTATCAGAAAACCGTAGTACCTTGCATATCACGTCCACATCTACAATGATCTTCTTGTTCAGGATTTCCGCTTCAATATGCTTTTCGACATCAACGTATTTAGAACTATCCCAGAATGGACAGATAATGCTAAAGTGAACAGGCACGTCAGTAGATATGGCATGATGGATTCTTGAGTGGTGAATAAAAGTAATCATATCACCGAATAAGTCTCGTCTAACAAAATCATCGAGCAAGAACGCACAAATATTGTGTTTCTTGCCCTATGTCAATTCCGCAACCTGAACCTCCTCAACAACTTGTACTTGTTGAGGTGCATCTTATACTTGTGGTTCCGGTTGTACTTGATTTACTGAATTTTTATAACCTAGATCATCAACGTGCTGTTTACCATTTCTGTGAAGACCGAGCATTAGAAACTATGCAAAATACATTAAATCATAATATTTCACCAAACACTTACTGAAGTTAAACTATTTTTTTAAAAACTCCAATTCTCATTTGCTATGCATTTGTTTTAATTTTTTTGTAACGAATGACTCTGTTAATTAGATATTTCATTTAATGAATGATCTTATTTATTAAGATTAATGATTGAATTCATTCGTTAAGAAGATATTAACGAATAAACCCTTTCGTCATAGGTCTATAAGAATGACCTTAATTGTTATAGAATTACACAAATTGTTGGAATCGATCTGCCCAATGCGCATATTTGAGTTGATGTGGCTAGTACGTTATGATCCAAGTCGAGTCATACGCAATAATAAGTTAGACAAACACCACGATATTTATTATTATATAAGATCTAAATAATAATTATCAACACTTATAATATTTGGAAAATTGGTTTTCTAACTATTTGCATTTGTGTGATAAATAAATTATATTGATAATTTATATTTTGAGAAATGTTATTTATTTGGATAAATAACAAATATGTTTTAAAAGAAAATTAACAAAATTGGTTTTGGGTTTTTGGGGGGGAAAAACCCCTTGGTGGCCAGCCCCTCCACTCACTCTCTCACCTCTTTTGTTATTTTCAATAACATGCAAAGCCAAGCGTTGGTAGATTAGAATTCTTGAAAAACTACAACCACACTTTCTCTCTCACGCACAAACTCACTCATTTTTCTGTCTTCTTTTCGGCCAAAATCAAGAGGAAGAACAAGAGGGTCAAGCAAGTGAAGATCCCTCGCAACTTGGTGTTTGTTGGAACTTGTTCGGGTATACAAGCTTGAGGATTTCCTCCATTGGAATCTCCATTCATATATTCATCCTCTACATATTTCTGGAAATTTGAAGATATGTAACCTAACACCCTATTGTTGTATTGACGGCATGGTTAATCGTATATGGATCCTGGTTTGGGTTTAACATAAATCGGGTTTTATGTGTATTAGTAAACAAGATTTAAAACTAATAATTTCCACCGCGTTTTCCTAATAAAAGGGTTTATTTAGAGTTTGATAATATTATAAAAACCCAACAATGACAACAAGAGCCGCTTATACGATTACATGCTTCAAAATGGGATCTAAAGTGTTCGGGTTTTATGGTATTCTTTACCATATTGGCTGAAAACTTTAGGCATATTAGTTGCCCCTTTTTCAAGATTGTACCATACATGCATGTGGTAAATCTGGGAAAATTGGTCATTCGGACAAACTGGGTTGTTTCACCTCTGGCCGTAAACTCTTGGTTGGAAACCAAGGTTTTCGGTCTGGCCGAAAACAGCTTGAACCCGAGTTCTCGGTTGACCGAAAACTCTTGGTTGGGAACCATGAGATTTCGGTTGACCGAAAACACGTTCATGGTTGGACCAAGAACTCATGGTTGTGAACCATGGTTCTTGGTTGACCAAAAACATAGTTCTCGGTGTTAACCGAGAACACTAGCTTCTCGGGTGACCAAAGTCTTCGGGCCGAAAACTCTGAAGCTTTGGTTTTGGCCGAGAACTCTATGTTCTCTGTTTCTGTCCGAGAACTAAGGGTCAAAGGGGAACCATTATGGTCAAAGGTTGACCTGATTGGTCAAGGGTTGACCTGCTTGCTTGGATGTTCATAACCTAGCCATGATCTTGTGTATATTGAAGTGTTGTGTTGTGATTTATTCATTTGGTTGTAATATTGTTTATTCGGGTTTTTAATCTATTTATTCATTTCAAATGTTTTGTAATAATAAGTAGAATAGTTATATCTCCTTTACTAGAAAAATGTATTAGGATATAATTTATAAAAGAAGATGCAACTATAACACCACTTTGGTTGGAGCCCAAATGGAAGCCCAAATAAAGAGAAAGGATCACAACAAGGAGTGAACGCTTGAAGCATATGGATGTGGAGTCAAGTGGGAGTTCACCATCACATACCTTGTGTCATGCTCGTCCCTTAGGAGAGACCTTATGACACATTTGTTTCGGTCAACAAGTGTTGTCAATTTAGGTGGCTATGGTTATGAACTAGTGATTTTTTTATGCTTCTGTGGTTGATTTATGTTTATTATTTTGTCATATGTGGATATGAATGTTAACAATTAAAATCATCAACTTGCATAAAATTAATTCCTTAAAAATTATTATGCAATAAAATTCATTTTATTAACTATTAATGATTTCATAATAAAATGGGTTTTATTAAAAGGAAATTTGAAAAATTGTTTTCAAAAGGTACCGTACATTTAAATGCATGCAAATGGAAGGTACATAAAATAGTTTTCCTATCTAGAATTTTGAAAACTTAAATCCCTTTTAAAACAAGTTGAACACCATCCTTTTATACGACACTCGAATGACTTGGGAACTTGATGTGGGATAAAGGTCACCTAACCACATTTAAGAAAACTTGTGATCTTTAGGTGGATTTACAATACTTGTGGGATAAATGTCACCTAGCCACTTGTATGTGTAAACTCACACATGTGTATAAGTAGGACGACTTGATTTGGAAACCATGTGAATGTGGTCACCGAAGCATTCCGTACAAAGGTGTTGATGGGATAAATATGCCAACTAAAAATATGATGTTTAACCGATCCTATAAAGCTAGAAGTTGCAAAGGGTTGCAATCGTCAAACGTTGACTCCCTTGTTAATTTGAATTGTAGGATAAATGTCACCTAACTACTATTTGAATGAAACGTTGGATTTTAGATTTTAATCATTAATTGTCTTAGAGACATTAAAGGGTATTAATGATTAAAATTTATTGATGATATCGAAAATACTAAAATTGAGCTTTATTAAATTTATATATGACTTCAAACAACAACGCACTGAACGTAATTATCCCACCTGTGCATAATCTATCACTGAGATCCATTCTGGACAAGGATCGTCTGAATTACAACAATTTTATGGATTGGTATCAAAACTTGGGAATTATTCTCAAGCAAGAAAAGAAATCCTATATTTTGGACGATCCTATTCCTGATGAACCTGATGTTAATGACTTGGATGCATACAATGATTTGATGAAATACACCAAGGACTCGGTGCAAGTTTCTTGCCTCATGTTGGGGACAATGATTCTCGAGATCCAAAAGGATTTCGAGAATGATGGAGCATATGACATGGTCACCCAGCTTAAGGAAATGTTCCTTACTCAATCTAGGGTAGAACGCTTCGAAACGGTTCGAGCGTTTCATGCATGTCGTATGAAAGAAACCCAATCTGTCTCATCTTATGTGCTTAAGGTGAAAAGCCACATTAATCAGCTTGAACGTCTTAACTGTCTCGTCTCAAAAGAGTTAGCCACGAATATGATCCTTAATGGCTTAACTAAAAGGTTTGAGACATTTTTTATGAATTATAACATGCACGAATGGGGCAAGAGCATCGGTGAGCTTCATGCAATGCTCAAAACAGCCGAAGCCGGAATGGGTAAAAAGGTTTTACACGTTCTTGCAATCAATGAGGGTGGCTTGAAGAAGAGGCATCATCCAGAACCCAAGGCAAAGGTTGCTAGCGGTAAAGGACAAGTCAAGGGTAGGTTCAAGGGAAAAGCAAAGGCGGAACTAAAACCAAATAAGCTAAAGGTTAGCGCTGAGGATCCGTGCTTTGGTTGTGGAGAGATAGTCCATTGGATAAGAATTTGTCCAACCTATCTCAAGGAGTTGAAAGCTAAGAGGTATGCGGGGCAAACCTCAGGTCCAACTTTCATGATCCATATTGATCTTAATATTATTTCTTCTAACACCTGGGTATTGTATACCGGATGTGGAACTCATATATGCAATTCATTGCAAGAGTTTAAAAGAAGAAATGATTACAAGAAAGGAGATATAAGTCTCTTCATAGGTAATGGAGCAAAGGTTGACGTCCAAGCCCGAGGAGATTATGTTTTGAAGCTTCCAAATGGTTTGGAAGTCATTTTGTAAAACATTTTGTATTCTCCTAGTTTGACTAGGAATATTATCCATGTTTCTTTATTAAGACAATTTGGTTATGATTTAATGTTTGTAAACGATGGTATTTGTGTTTTCATGAATGATGTCTTTATTTTAAAGCATTTATGATAACTCGTTTTACCAATCTAGCACCAAAAGACTCAAATTGGATTAGAGTAAGACTTTTCTTTGGTATTGTAACATTGGTCACATAAACAAGGATCGTATTCATACACTGCAAAAGAATGGTCTTTTAGAATCAAATGATGATTCATTTGATAAGTGTGAATCTTGTTTATTGGGAAAGATGACCAAGGAGCCCTTTTGTGGAACTAATGAAAGGGCAAAAGACTTATTAAGTATCATACATTTCGATGTATGTGGTCCTTTTAAGACAACGACAAGGAATGGTGAAAGATACTTCATTACCTTTACCGACGATTATATTCGCTATGGGCATGTGTTCTTGTTAAGACACAAAGATGAAGCCTTTGAAATGTTCAAAGTCTTCCAAACTGAAGTACAAAATCAACTCGATAAAACAATCAAAGTACTTCATTCTGATAGAGGAGGTGAATACCTCAATGATGTGTTTCTAGATCATCTTAGGAGTTGTGCGATTGTCTCACAACTTACTCCACCTGGAACACCGCAACACAATGGTGTGTCCAAAAGGAGAAATCGAACTCTATTGGATATGGTTAGATCTATGATGTCTAGAAGCACACTACCTCTATCATTTTGGGGTTTCGCATTGATCTCCGCAGCACGTATTTTGAATATGGCACCAACCAAGAAATTGGAAAGGACACCTTTTGAAATATGGCATGGAAGGGTTCCATCATTATCATATTTAAAGGTACGGGGTTGTGAGGCTTATGTCAAGAACAACACCCAAAACAAACTTTAAAGCCGATCCACTAAGTGTATCTTTGTAGGATATCCCAAAGATTCGATGGGATATTATTTCTACAATCCAAATGAACATAAATAGTTTATTGCTCGAAAGGCTGAGTTCTTGGAAAGAAAGTTCCTTACGGAAGGAACTGAAAGAACTATGGAACTCTAGGAGGATCGAGAACCACTAGCCGACACACTTTTGGTTGACACTAGCAATAAACAAGAGGTTGTTGAGAATGATCAAATGGTTGATCAAGACACACAAAACGTTCATAGATCTGGTAGAATTAGCACTCCACCTGAAAGATATGGATTTTTTGTGGATGGATGCTATGTGGTAGATTTGGATGAACCCACCACATACAAAGATGTAATGTCACAATCTGATTGTGGTAAATGGCTGGAAGCCCTGAACGTTGAGATGCAATCTATGCATGATAACCAAGTATGGGACTTGGTTATACCACCTCTAAATTCCAAACTGGTTGGAAGTAAGTGGGTTTTCAAGAATAAAACTAATATGCATGGAAACTTGGATACTTATAAAGCTAGACTTGTAGCAAAAGGTTTCACTCAAACTCAAGGGGTTAATTATGATGAAACATTCTCGCCGGCGGCGATGCTAAAGTCTATTAGGATATTGTTTGCCATAACCGCATATTATGACTATGAGATATGGCAAAAGGATGTCAAACCCGCTTTCCTAAATGACCGCTTGAGGAAGATGTCTATATGGTTCAGCCTGAGGGTTTTGTCGATCCACAACATCCTAATAAAGTATGCAAGTTAAAGAAGTCAATCTATGGAATGAAACAAGCATCTAGAAGTTGGAATCACCTTTTTGATGATGAAGTTAGGAAATTTGGATTCATCAAGAACGCCGATGAAGCTTGTGTGTATAAGAAAGCTAGTGGGAGCATCATTACCTTTCTGGTGACGACATACTGCTGTTTGGAAATAACATTCCAGCCTTGGAAGGTGTAAAAGCTTGGCTTGGAAGTTGTTTTTCCATCAAGAACCTTGGAGAAGCCGCCTATATTCTAGGAATAAGAATCTATAGGGATAGATCAAGGCGGCTGATAGGTTTAAATCAAAGTGCATACATTGATAAAATCTTGAAAAGGTTCAAGATGGACAACTCTAAGAAGGGTTTGGTACCTATTCAAAGAAAAACATTATTGAGTGCTTCTCAATCTCCAAGCTCAAAGGATGAGCAAGTCAAAATGAATGGAATCCCATATGCATCTGCTATAGGATCCATCGTGTATGCCATGATATGCACTAGACCGGACGTGTCATGCGCTTTGAGCATGATAGATACCAACAAAATCCAGGAACTAGCCATTGGATGGCGGTTAAGAGCATATTGAAATACCTCAGGAGGACTAAGGATATGTTTCTAATATATGGCTCTGGTGAGGAGGAACTCATTGTAAAGGGTTACACTGATGAGAGTTTCCAACTGATCGAGATGATTCTCGATCACAATAGGGATATGTTTTCATTTTAAATGGTGGAGCTGTCTCTTGGAAGAGCGCAAAACAAGATTTGGTAGCGTTTCCAACCACTGAATCTGAATACATCTGTTAGTACACGGTTTTGCGTCTCGAGTCCTTGTATCTATCGTTAATGTATTTGCCGTTTTATTTATGTAATAAACAATTAAGTTATCTTTATAGTTCGTTAAGGTATAGTCTAGTTCGCTAAGGATGTTTAGCGAACTAGCTCTAAGTTAATATCCCTCCTGATTCGTTAAGGATGTTTAACGAATCAGGGGGTGATTCGTTAAGTTATTTCATTTAAGTGTATGTAAGGAAGTGGACTCTAGTTCGTTATGGAATGTTAACGAACTAGATCAATATTCTATATATAGTGGCTTCCTTCCACAGTTAATTGAAGTTTTGAGTTTTAATTATCAAACCTCTGTCCAGATTCACTCTCAAGCTTCATATTAATATTATAACATACATACAATTAATATATACATACATATAACGTATTAACTGACGATCAATGGCAATTACAAGCTAGATCCGAGTTAGGTTAATTAGACATAGATCAGATCTGTGTTAGAGATTAACGAGTTCAAACAAGTGGTATCAGAGCTGTTGGTGCTCTTTTGCTCTTGATTTTGATAGTTAATTCATTATTACGAAATTGTTAATTGTTATTTTGGTATAATTTTGTTTTCGGTTGAGTTTTGATCAAGCTGAGTTTGATTTAAACTTGTTATGGACTAATTGGTTTGGATTTGTGATATATATGGTATTAGAAAGGTGTGGATAATCGGAATTGGTATTTGATTGGAGTTTGGATTGAATTGGATTGGATCTGGTTTTAAGCCAAAACAGGGGATTGGTTTTGGTTAGCTTGGATTCGAGGTAATTGGTTATTGATTACGGGATGAATTGTAGTGGATTCGCGATGTAATTGCGAGTGTTTTTGTAGCTTGATCGAGTGTTTTGGTTAAGTATTAAGTATTACAGATTTAGTTTCTGGGTTTGTGTTCATAAATTTTCATGAAATCTAGAAAATTTGAGGTTGAATGTTTGATGATTTGAAGATTCAAATGGTTCGTTATTTCTTCAGTCTAATTCGTTAACCTTTTCAGCCTAATTTGTTCACATATTTAAGCTGGTTCGTTAAGTTGATTAGCTGATTCATGAACTATTTCGTTACACTTACCCGATTCGTATTACACATTCTAATTCGTCTTCACTAGTTCGTGTGACACGTGTCCTACCTCGGAAACTATTTTGTAACAACTTTTGCCATGTGGCATTTGTTGTCAGAGGTTTGTTACAAACCGTTGTACCAACCTGATTCGCTATAAGTTGATTCGTTATCAACTGTAGCTGATTCGTCATCTAATTTGCTAAGCCTTCTCCTAGTGATTCGTTAACGATAACTTTATGATTCGCTAAGATTATCCTTAGTGATTCGTAAGTTGACCATCTGATTTGTTGACCATCTGATTCGTTGATTTATTTCGTCAAATCAATTCGTTGACCATCAAATTCGTTAACTTCTTTCAGTTTCGTTAAAACTATTTCTGATTTGTTACCTGATCAATCTTAACTTCGTTAAGTTGTGATTCGTCAATTACTGTTCACAGTTCGTTAAAACTGTTCACAGTTCGTTACTATTACTGTTCACAGTTCGTTAATTTTATTTTCAATTTTAACCCTTAGAGTTTGAGATTTATCGTTTGACAAACATGGCTGGTATGTATGCACTAGCTTCACATAATATGTTAATGCAACAAATGTTGCAACTTGATACTGAGATAGGCTCACATTCGAAATGTCCAAGGTTGATGAAATTTAGTGATTTTGCTAAATGGGAACCCCGTTTCCGTGCTCATTTGGGTTCTGTTCACCCTGACTGCTCATATTGCTTAGATGAGGTATATGTTGTTCCAATGATTGGAGATGCCACTATTGGTTACACTCCAAAAGCTATTTCTCAATATTCACAAGAAGAGAAGAAAGCATTAGAGATTGAGACAAAGGCTTATTCTACTCTTACTATGGCTTTACCCGAAAACATCTTTCACCAAGTGCGTAGCATAAAGATCTGTGCTTCCTTATTTCAACATATTCGTATAAAGAGTATGGGGAATAAAGCTGAGAGTAAGAAGGTAATGCTTAAGTTTCAATTTCGAAACTTTAACTTAATAAAAGGAGAAACAGTTGAGGAGTTGACTACTAGGTTTAATCACTTGATTGCTGATTTGGACAAAATGAAATTGAAAACTTCTGAGGTTGACAAGATTGACACGATCAAGAGTGCACTACCAAGTTCTTATTCGACATTTTTAATGGTTCTGAAAGAGAATAATTATTTCACGAATGAAGAATTGAATGCAACTGAATTCTTGCAAAAGATTGAAGCAAGAGAATACGATCATAAATGTCAGAAGTCCTCCAAGGAAAGTCAAGATCCTGCTTTCTATTGTGGTAGTATGCCTTTAAGTTCTACTATCTCTCCAATCACTGCATTTCTTACACAGAATGCAAGTGAAAATGAAAAAAAACCATCTATAATGATCCAAGAGCATGTTTTTACACTGCTGGATCACCAGGTGTTTCTGTTGGATCTGGAAATTCATCTACTACAAATCCATTTGCTTCACCATCTAGTGTAAACATGAAGGAAGCTGAACAAAATTTTGCTTTTTTGACAGCTTTCTTGTCTTCATATGAAAATTTGGTGAGTACTAAGATAGCCACAAGTGATTTGACTGATGAAGATTATGATCAGATTGATCCAGATGATTTAGAGATCATGGATTTGAAGTGGAACATGGCTATGATTGTCCGTAAGGTTAAAAGATTCATGCAAAGGACTGGCAAAGATCTTCCTGCCTTGAACAAGAATTGGGATTTGACAAGTTAAAAGTGAAATGTTACAATTGTCAAGAGTTCGGGCATTTTGCAAAAGAATGTGACAAGCCAAAAAAGGAGTATACTGGTCCTCGTGGTCAAAATCAAAATTCTTCTACACCACGAGGTAATGATGCTGAAAAGAAACCTTCAAATTCTGGGTCACAAGCAATGTTAGCTGATGGAAATGATTGGTCACAACGACTGCTGTGTAATGATAATCAAGAAAATTTGTCTATGTTTGTGCTAACTAAAGACTTTCAAGATGCAAGTAGAAGTGAGCTGTCATCTGATAATGATTCTGAATCTGATTTCGACGACTCATGTGACAAGCCTCCGACTGTTTTTGCTTGCATGGCTAAGATCAATGAGGTTAGTCATTCTATCTCTGCTACTTCATCTGTTAAAGTACCTTGTGTTGAATGTGAGACTAACAAACCTAAGTTAGAGTCTTTGAAGAATCGTAATGATAATTTAGTGAAAGAGATTGATCATAAGGATACTTATCGACAATCTCTTGAATCTCAAATGAGATCTCGAGAGAAGATTGAAGCTTTGTGGTTGTAACCGTGATCTTAAGGCTGAGTTATCTGTTAAAATGACAATCAATGATCAAAATTTTCAAGAAATCTTGAAAAATAGATCAAAGATAACTAAACTTGAGAATGAGGTTCTCGAGTTGAAGAACAGATTGGGTAAATTTAGAAATTCGTCATTTTTGCTTAATGAAATAATAGAAGTCTCTGGTAA
The DNA here is from genome assembly GCF_021521415.1 of Bidens hawaiensis. Lineage (NCBI taxonomy): Eukaryota > Viridiplantae > Streptophyta > Magnoliopsida > Asterales > Asteraceae > Bidens > Bidens hawaiensis. Next base: position 214,254 of record NW_027495382.1, on the reverse strand, counting down.
GCAAAAAGACTCAAAGAAAGGTATCGGTTTTGTTTAAATTCCACCTCCCTTTTAGAATGATTATAAACGAAATACGTTTGCTTGAAAAGAAGAGGATTTGATTGAAAAAGAACCTGTGATTTCAGAAAAACCTAAACCTGTTAAACATGAAACTGTGAAAGCCCAATCTTCGACTCAAAAACCTCATGTTGAAAGCAACAAAGTCTTTGTTGAAAATATTGACAAAGTGATTATTGAGGATGTTTTTGAATCCTAGGTAATACACAAAAACAAGAACATTCCAAGTTCTAATCACATTCTTTGTGAACCTCATGAATTTGAGGAAGCTATGTATGGTTCATTCAAACAACATGTGAGAAAAGAAGACCATTTTAAAGTTAAACCATTTAGGACTAAGAAACCAGAAAATCCTAAAGTTTCCGATGAGGATTTGATGCGTTTTATCAATCCTACTGTTTCAAAGTAGACAACTGGTCGTGTGTTTAAGTTGAAAGGGATTGACACGATGTTCACTGAGAAAGACATTCCAATTAGTATCATTAAACCAGAACTGATTGAAAGTGTTTTTCACAATGAAACCTCTAAGATTCAAGATCTTGAACGTCGGTATGCTCAAGCTAAAACATCAATGACATCTGATCCTTTGACTAAAGCAAAACAAGTTTAAAACTAGCTAAGAAAGTTCAGTTTGTAAAATCCACTGGAACTGATACTTTCCAAAGTTTTTCTAATTGTTCTAATTTGGATTTTTATCTAAAGAAGAAGTTAGTGTCATCTGATGATTTAACTAAAAGCTTTACCAAGAATGTGACTTATCATCCTTCTTTGTTATATGCTACTGTTAAACCTCAAAATGATCATGTAGACATGCAAAGTTGTTTTCTTTGCGGTCAACAAGGTCACGTTGTGAGGAATTGTGGACAACAGAAGTTTCAAAATCTCCATCCTTTTATCAAGGACCATTCAAAACCAGTTCCTGTGATAAAAGAGATTCTGAAATGACATGTATCATGTGAGGATGATACACACATTATATTTTCAAACGTGAATCCTCTAAAGGTAATTCATGTGAATGAAACTCATGGTCAAGTGAAACCAAAATTTATTCCAACCGAGCCCATCTGTAAGAAAACAAATTCAAATATTGTTCAAGCTGCTTATCTACGACGAAAGTCTAAGAAGCTAGTAACTTATTCTCAAGTTGCTGAACAACAGTTGAATTCGGCTAAGATTAAAATTTCTCAAGAAAACCAAAAGGTGCCCAAGACTAAGGCCTGGGCTGCCTTTTTGAACTAGTCTTTTTTCTTTTGTGTGTAGGGTACATCCAAGACCATTTCTGGTGAAAACTAGATAATGGATAGTGGATGTTGTCGTCATATCACTAGAAATCTCAACCTCTTAACAAATGTGAGAAATATTCAAGAGGGTTATGTAGCGTTTGCTGGGAATTCTAGGGGCATGATTACACAAGAAGGTGAAGTTTCAAATGGTCACATTACTTTTGAAAAGGTCAATTACTGTGACAAGGTGGACAATAATTTATTGAGTGTGTCGCAAATCTACGATAAGAAGTACACCACGGTATTTACTAATAAAGAGTGTCTTATCTTGAAACCGGGATACGTGATTCCCGAGGACATGGTTATCATGCGATCACCACGATCAAATGTTATTTATGTCTTAAATACGAGTTCTAAAGTATCAAAGTCTATTGAAACATGTTTTGTTTCCAAAGCAACCGAGAAGGACTCTATTCTATGGCATCGTAGAATGGGTCACATTCATGTTGGAAAGATGAATTATTTAATGGCTAATGACTTAGTTTAGGGTGTTACGTTGAAGAACTTTAAGTTATTTGATCACTGCAATGCATCCAAGAAGGGCAAGCAGAACAAAAAGTCTCATCCCTCTAAGTTATTGAATTCCATTGATACTTCTCTTGAATGACTTCATATGGATCTCTTTGGTACGGTGAATCATGCGAGTATCTCTGGGGATTGGTATTGTCTTGTTGTCACTGATGATTAATCAAGATACTCATGGGTGTTATGTATGAGTTCGAAAGATGAAACGCCTGTTTTGGTACAAAACCTTATCACTAAGATCGAATCACTATACAAACACAAGGTGGGGAGAATTTGAAGTGATAATGGTACTTAATTCAAGAACACTGTATTGGATTTCTTTTGCATTCAAAAAGAAATTCATCGAGAGTAAAGTGCACCCTATATACCACAACAAAATGGTGTTGCTGAACGAAATAACAGAACCTTGATTGAAGCTGCAAGAACTATGCTTGCTGATTCTAAGCTTCCTGTTCAATTCTGGAATGAGGCGGTGAATACAGCTTGCTATACGCTTAATCGAGTTTTAATTGTTAAACGACTCAAAAATACAAGTTACAAGCTTTTAAACAATCGAAAGCCTAACTTAAAGTATTTGGAACCTTTTGGGTAAATTTGAAGAAAACGCTATCGAAGGGTATTTCTTGGGATATGCGTCTCCAAAGAAACGAGTATTTAATTTCACTTCTAGTTGTGTTGAGGAATGGTATCACCTGGACTATCAAAAGTACACCACTCCTCCTCAAGGGAAAGGTCCCAACTGGATGTTTGACTATGATGGCTTATTTAATTCATTTCCTCCATCGACTGAAAACATAGACGAAGATCTGGTTTGAGCATACTTTGAAGATCATTTGGCCATTCCAAGATTTTCAAGTTCTAATGATGTTGAAGCTCCTAATTCTGCTTCAACTGAAGATCCATGTGATGATAATCAGGTTGATAATGTATCTACTTCTTCTGATGACAATCAAGCTGATGATACGGTTATTGAACTTGATAGTGATAATGTTTCATCTCCCGAACTTGGTGAACATTAAACTAACTTATTTGATAATGTTGTTGTTCCTTAAAATCCCACTCTTCGGATTCATGGATATCATCCACATGAAAACATCATTGGAGAACTTGATGTGGGCGTACAAACACGTAATCAAGTTGATTCGTCAAATGAGAATAACGTATTGTGTGCGTATGCTGATTTACATTCATCGAGAATTGTAAATCTTGCAAAATTCACTTGCTTTCTATCTCAAGTAGAACCGACAACAACTCGTAAGGCACTTGAAGATCCGTCTTGGGTAGAAGCTATGCAAGAAGAATTACAACAATTTTCACGTTTGGGTGTTTGGGATTTAATTGACAAACCTGCTAGAGTCAAGAAAGCTATTCCGATTAAGTGGGTATTTAAGTGTAAGAAAGACGATCGTGGGGTGATCGTGAGAAACAAGGCACGATTAGTGGTGCAAGGTTTTCATCAGCAAGAGGGTATTGATTACACTGAAGTATATGCTCCAGTTGCAAGATTAGAGTCGATTCGAATCTTTCTGGCATATGCTGCTTATAAGAATAACAAGGTCTATCAAATGGATGTTAAAAGTGCTTTTCTCAATGGTGAACTACACGAGGAAGTGTTTGTTTTAAAACCTCATGTTTTTGAAGATCCTGATTATCCGGACGGAGTTTACCGATTAAACAAGGCCATGTATGGTCTACATCAAGCCTCGAGAGCTTTGTATGGCATGCTCGCTGACCATCTGACTGATAATGGCTTCAGGAGAGGGACTGTCGACTGCACTTTATTTCATAAGACTGTTGGTGATTATCTTCTCCTAGTTCAGATTTATGTCGACGACATTATCTTTGGGTCTATAAACGACACGTTATGTAAGGAGTTCGAGAAGTCCATGCAAACGAAGATCGAGATGAGCTCGATGGGAGAGATAAATTTCTTCGTAGGGTTGCAAGTTCATCAGTCTGCAAACGGAATCTTTATTCACCAGACCAAGTTTGTGAACGATGTCTTGAGCCGATTCATGATATCTGCCGGAAAAATCCCTTCAACACCTCTCCCCGTGGGTCACAATTTATCATTGGATGAATTGGAGGATACCGTTGATCCTACCCTCTATCGTGCCATGATCGGTTCTTTAATGTATCTAACGGCTTCTCTCCTTGACATTATGTTTGCTGTTTGTCTCTGTGCTAGGTTTCAAGCAAGTCCATGAGTGACTCACCTAGTTGCGCTTAAGCGAATACTTCAGTATCTAAGGGGAAATCCAGACATCGGGTTGTGGTACCCCAAGGACGATAACTTTGAGCTTACTCCCTTCTCAGACTCGGACTATGGAGGTTGCAAGATCAACTTCAAATCAACGACGGCTGGGTGTCAATTTTTAGAAAACTAGCTTGTTTCTTGCCAGTGTAAGAAGCAGACAACGGTCTCCACTTCAACCGCCGAAGCTGAGTATGTTGCAGCCTCGAGTTGCTGTTCCCAGGTTTTGTGGATACAACAATATCTTCGTGACTACGGTTTGAAGTTTCTTACTACTCCTATTTTGATTGATAACCCTGCTGCAATATCTATCACGAAGAATCCCATACAACATTCTAAAACAAAACAAAACGAAATTCGATATTATTTTATACGGGATTGCTTTGAGAAGAAGTTAATTGACCATGAGAAAGTACATACTGACTTTCAGAAAGCCGATCTATTTACCAAAGCCTTTGATAAAACGCGTTTTCAATTTTTGCTTGGTTTAATTGGATTGAAGACCCTCGCTGATATCCTGAAACAAGGATGACTATCTTTCCTTTTTGTTATTTTTATTCTAAAATTTATTTTGATTTTAGGTTTTAGGGGGTGAAACATTAGAAAATACAAAAATATTGTGCTTTTCGTTTGTATAGATAAAACCCAAAAACATTAAAAAAAATTTTAAAATACAAAAACATTAGAAAATTTTGAAAAATCAAAAATATTGTGATTTCTTTTCTTTACTGTTTTTCTTAAAATATTTTGAAAATCCAAAAACATTTTAAAATTTGAAAAGTAAAAAGATTGTGTTTTTATTTTTGTACAGAAAAATCCGAAAAACCAAAAAGATTGTGAAGTTTATTTTGTTAATAAGAAAATTGAAAAAGACAAAAAGATTGTGTTTTAATGTATGTATAGAGAAAAACCAAAAATATTTTTGCTTGCGTTCGCTGAAAATTATGTTAATTATCTACATTTGAAGGACGTGTACTAGTATATGTTAGGTCCTGACATTTACTTGTAAATGATCGGGTTAGCCATTCACCCGATAATGGAAAGTAGTTGGGGCGTTTGTTATGTGTTTTTAGTTTATTGTCTCGCTGAAAATTATGTTGGTTATTTAAGTTTGTGAAGCATGTTTGCATGTCTTGGTCCTATTATTCACCTGAGAATTGATAGGTTAGCCATTTATTTATATTCGTAAGTTAACTGGGGCGATTAAATTTATCTTTATTTTGTTTTATGCTCCACAAAGTTTTGAGTTTTTGATGCAAAAAGAGAAAATGATAGTATATTGTTTATCTTGACCCCAAATCCAGCAATAAATAAGATTAAAAGACTGGGTGCTTAATTGGATTGGTGTATTGGTAGGTCTTAAAACAAACGAGTAGAGTAAAGTATGTGATATAAACATAAAGAAACGCCAAATTGAAAGAGGTGTTAGTTTCTAGAAAAAGTCTCGGTGAGGATGGCAGACATGTAATAACCTGTCATACTCAAGCCTTATACTTGTTTGATCACCAAAAAATAAAATAAAGCAAATAACAAGCTTTGAGGTGCTAGACACTGTGAGTATTTATGCGGCATAATCATCTGGGTATTCATATGCATGGATATTTCACTCGCTTTTAGAGCAAACCCAAAGTCATTAAACTTGATCACTGATGTACTTCGTACAAATCCAAATTACTGACTTGATCAAAATCCGCTGTTAGTCATACTTTGTTCCTTCCTTGCGCACGTCTCAATACCATTAAGAAACGGACCCCAGGGGATACAATGTATGTAAGCTGACTGATGGACTCATGCATATTCACTTATAGTAAACGAAACTCAATTCATTGCTCATAAATCTTTATAAAATTTAAATTTTGATTAACAATATAATGGCTTAAGTCAAGTTGGGGTGATATGGTGAAAATCAAATTAAGCTTGAACCGAGATTAGAGGCTGATTGTTATTAGATTTAAATGGACAACAATAATAATGACCGAATTAACGCCTGTTACAATATCGCTGAAATATAAAGCTGTGATAGAAGGACAATTTGGTCAATATGATTCTCTGCACAAACTCGACAAAACTCCAAAAATATGTACTGCTTTTGATTAAACATATAAAAACATAAAAACATTTTCTGTTCTATTATTTTAGTTTTGGATATTTCTTGTGTCAATATTTCAAATCAAAAGATTAAAATACAAAAAGATTTTACGTTTTTATTTTTGCATATTATTTAATTCTTTTAAGTTATCGGTTTCAAAACGTGAAACAGTTTAAGGTATTTGATTATCGAGGTATGGGATCTCGGTAATCTTTTTAATTTAAAAGGGTTATTTAATGAATCCTTTATTAAAATATTTATTTTTTTAAATTCATTAATTTAATTATTCATTTAAAATTAAATAAAAAGTAATTCGTTATTTATAAATAACAATCAGGTCATTCTAAAGAATTACAGTCTAATCCGTTATCTTAATTCGCTTCCGCACTCTGTAACGAATAACTTAAATTCGTTATCCATATATTAACGAATTAGACAATAATTAAAATCTGATTCGTCATGACACGTGTTAAATGAATCTAATGAATCAGTTGATCGTTAATTCAAATTTCAAACGAATCATCTGTTTCGTTACCTTGGGAATCATGCAATGTCAGTGTATATAGGACGGCGTGCATACTAACCGTCCTACTATTCACTCTTCTTCTTCTTCACTTTATACTGTTACTCTGGCCATTTTTCTCAGAAATTTCTACCTTCACTAAATCAATTTCTAATCATATCTTTGAGTTACTAAGGTATACCCGATTATATCTTCATGAAATAATGACGATCTGATGTGTTAATTATGAGGTTTTGTTATCGGGTTTTTCGGTTTCTTTGAACTTTAACTCATGAGCTGTAATGGACCATAAATCTGTTACCATTATCATCGGAATTGGTTTCCGAGATCAATGGTGATTTTTGATTATGTTTTGATTATTGATTGATAAGTTAATTATGTATGGCTTTTATCGGGTTTTTTATACTTTGGTTAAAACCCTAACTTAATTACTGTATTTCATGTTTTGAACGCTCAAATCGTTACCATTTGAATCGCAATTGGTTTCCGAGATCTTTATGGTCATTTGTTCGGCTAATCATCGATGATTATGGGTAATCGATTTCGTATTTGCTCATTTGACTTTTGGTGTTCTTGGTTAATTTTAACCTTGACCAGAGAAGTCAAACATTAAACCATTTTTTGGCCATTCGTTATACTTAGAGAATTGGAACTCATTCGTGTCCAATTCGTTAAGTAAATCACATGAACTAGAATAGCGAATCATTTTATTAACGAATCAGATGTGTATTCATTAAATTATAACGAATTAGTTGTTAAATTATAACGAACTAGTTCTTAATTCGACATCTTTCAATAGTAATTCGCTATTTCTTCTTCGTTAATAATTTACTTGATAGCGAATTAGCTGATACGTTATAAACTGTGTAACGAATCAGACTAATTCTTTAACAAATGACATAAATTTATAACAATTTTTAAATTATTTAATCTATTATTCAAATATACAAAAATCATTTTATCATGTTGATGGTTACTTATTCTCGACCTTATTTATACAGTAGTATGGCTGATCAAATAGACCAAGACCCACCGATTGCTGATCAACAACAACAGCTACAACAACAGCAAGTAATACCGTTATTGCCATACGATAAGAAACACAATATTTGTGCCTTCGTTGGTACAAATTTTGCAGATGAAAATCTCTTTGGAGGATTATTAGAGTTTCTCCGTCGTTCGCTCATTCACTACTCTATCACTGCTAATCCGGAAGTCCGTCTCAGTATTATTCGCCAATTCTGGAGTACAACAAGATACATTGACGTTGAGAACCATATCACTGCCACAATTAACCAAATGCCTATTACTGTTGATATTAGTGTGATTCGACGTGTTCTTCGTTTTGGTGATACTGATGATCATCAGTGTGAATTTGATAAAGAGCTGATCAAAGGACTGTTTCGTCATGTATTTTATGGTGGTGACATTGGAGAATCTATGTACAACAAGATTGGGTTGTGTCCTACTTACAAGTATCTCTTACATGTGTTAATCCATTGCTTGGGAGGACGTAAAGGCGGGTTTGATGAATGCCGTGTCATGTTGCAGTCAGCTTTTATGGCACTTGTTCTTAATAAGCAGTTTAATTTTTCAGAGATGATCTTCTATCATCTTAAAGAACAGTGTCTGCAAATGGTCCAGGAGAAGAAATTCCTGATGTATCCAAGGTTTCTTCAGTTAATCATTCAAGACTTGATTCTAAATTTGGTCATCGATCAAACATTAGTAGATGACGTGTTGGAATAGATCACACAACAGCTGACACGGTGCGAAGAATAAAGATCTATCGTAAGGAGAGACCTAGGACCAAACATTTGATTGGTCATATTGTAAACCCTGATTATGAATGTCCTGACAATGATCATTGGATCCATCATGATTAAGATTCTGAGCGTGAGGAGGGACCAGGTGGGAACGATGGTGGTAATGATGGAGGTGATGGTGGTAATGGTGGTAATGGAGATGATGCAGTTGAAGCGGCTTTAGCAGCTAAAATTGCTGCTCAACGCAAGCAGAAGGGGAAAGAGTTAGCCTTTGAAGGCTCTTCAAAGCGTCGAGTTTCAGCTAGGGCTGGCATTTCATTTGGAGTTCAACCTACAAGGTCGTCCACACCTCAACGCCCGGCGGTGCCGCTCACTATTAGCACTCCGGAGCTTACTTTGAAGACTACGCTTACGTCGGATCCACAGCTTGGTATTATTACTTACTCAGTATTATCTACTATACCAAGGCCGACGACCGCTACTTCGGTGATTCCTCCTACACCAACAATGATGTCTCCACCAGAATTTTCATTTCTAAGGCTCAGTCGACCTATGGGTCCAGTTCAGCTAATTCCTCCTTCTTTTGCTGCATCACCTCACGATCGGCAGATGAGCATGGTATTGAGTCTCCTACATTTGTATGAAAATCAAATGTCTGAAGATCTTATGACTCAGGAACGTATGACGGAGAACCAGAGGAAGCTGCTCAGCTATGTTTCCTTCTGTCAAATGGAAACAAAGGCCCTTCGTGATATTGTTGAGTCTCACGGGGTGAAAATTAATGAACAAGAGGAGCTTATTTTGCAACTTACGTGCAAAGATGACGCGCTGAAAAAGCCCAAGAATGATTATGAGGATCCGGATGAGTTTGGTGCTGGTGGTGAGACTAAACAACCTCAAGACCCAGCCTCTGGTGCAGGTACGAATTCTGTTGATGATTCAGGCAAGCAGGTTATTATTTATCATGATTATTCGGCCGCCAAACCGATTGAGATGATCGATGCCGATATAGTTATTTTTATTGATGGTGAGGGGGTGATTATAAGCCTGGTTAATGCCGATGAGATAGCTGTGGGGCAGTTTGTTGATAAGTCACTAACACGAGAGCAGATTGCTATCTTGCTTGGTCTGAATGAAGACGAATTGACCGTGTTAGAGGCCGAGGAGGACATTGAGGTAATTAATGATGATGAGATCTTAAATGATCCAAATGTTGAAATGTGTACGGGTTTTATTTATGAGAATAAGGAGGTTGAGGTTGAGGATGTGACTGCTGAGGAATATCCTGATATGTTTCAACATACCAATGTTGATCAGGGTGCTCCTATATTCAATGAAGAAACCGTCAAAAAAGAAAAACATCATCTGGAGAAGACGTCCAAAGGAAAGAAAGTCATTGATACAAGATTTGACTCGCTTGAAAACCCAACTGATGATGGCATTCTTAGATGGTTCAGACATAAGAAAGCTAGTAAGATCATCAAGGCTTTTCGATATGTGGATCAGGAACAGAAAGAAGAAGCTGTTGTACATGCCAAAGACAACCAGAAGACTACATTCAGGGTCGTGTCGCAAGGTGATATTATTTCTTGGCTTTATGATTCTGAAATGAAAGTATGTATTTTTAAATGGGAGAAGGGCGTTCATAACTATGAACGAATGTCTAATCATCTCTCATTACTGAGATGGGATGTACGCACTCTGGCGTATCGTCCATTTATTAATCGTGGCGAGGACTACCATGCAAAACGTTTTCACCAACACTCGATACTTGAGGTGAACAACAAGTCTAAGTATTTTAAACCACAAATTCCCATCCGCAAGCGTATCGATGAGATAGATCCATAAACAGGATGGAAAAAGCTGGTCCTTAAGGTAAAGCCGCCAAAGAAGATGAAGCGTGTGCCGGTGAAGACGATGAACCAACACATGTATGTATACTTCAACCGCTGGTACTACGATAATCGAACTGGCGAGGCCCTCATTGTCCTGGGTAAAGGGTTAAAGACCGATCTAATCAAGATCATCGATCTGATGTGGCTTGTTAACTTAACTGAGACCGACAACGACGTGCTACACAAGAATAAGATATTGATCGAGGGCAATGAAGACTATGATCTGGCTATGCAGTTCCAACGCGTTTTGCATGTATGTTATGAGAACGGGATTCATAGTTGCAGGGATTGGAAGTCCAAGCGTTTCAAGTAAAGTAAAGACAAAGAGCTCAAGACGAGGGGGGTGTCTGTTAGTACACGGTTTTGCGTCTTAATTCTTTGTATCTATCGTTAATGTATTTTCCGTTTTCTTTATGTAATAAACAATTAAGTTATCTTTATAGTTCGTTAATGTATAGTCTAGTTCGCTAAGGATGTTTAGCGAACAAGCTCTAAGTTAATATCCCTCCTGATTCGTTAAGGATGTTTAACGAATCAGGGGGTGATTCGTTAAGTTATTTCATTTAAGTGTATGTAACGAAGTGGACTCTAGTTCATTATGGAATATTTAAGAACTAGATCCATCTTCTATATATAGTGGCTTCAATCCACATTTAATTGAATGTTTGAGTTTTTAATTATCAAACCTCTGTCCAGGTTCACTCTCAAGCTTCATATTAAAATTATCACATACATACAATTAATATATACATACATATAACGTATTAACTGACGATCAATGGCAATTACGAGCTAGATCCGAGTTAGGTTAATTAGACATAGATCAGATCTGTGTTAGAGATTAACGAGTTCAAACAATATCGCCGCCTCATTGGCAGCTCAAGAAGCTGCATGGATTAGAAAGTTCGTGGCCGATCTAAGGGTAGTACGTACCATTCAGGACCCTCTAGAAATCTTTTGTGACAATGAGGGTGCGATTGCTCAAATCAAGGAACCCCGTGCACATCAAAAGACAAGGCACATTGAGCGGAGATTTAACTACATAAGGGATGATGTTGAAAAAGTAAAGATATATATTCGCAAAGTTCACACTGATCAAAACATTGCGGATCCACTCAAGAAGCTCCTAGAAAGGCCAAAGCATGAAGGTCATACTTGTTCCTTAGGATTTTGATATTCTAGTGATTGGATTTGATCAAAATTTTGTATTTGGATATTGGAACAATTGTTATTTTAACTCAATCATATGTTTTTGGTTATGATTATGTTATGAGTTATGTTTCATTTTAGCATGTTTAGATCCTTGAATAAGCTGTTTATTCTAAATGTCCGTAGTCGATCACATTTGTGGGAACAAATGTGAAAGTAAGACTATTATGAACTTGGATTGGTAAATATTCAAGAGGTATGAATATAGCAAGGGTTTGCTGCCGAGGTTCATAGATATTTATGGGATAAATGTTGGACTGACTCGCCCTCAATTTTACTGAATGGAATCCTTGTGATTTGTGGTCATAAGTAAATTTGAGTAATGGAGAACATCATAATATCCTCCGACCTGCGATACATATTGGGTCTTGATATTCACCGACTATTATACTTTGACTTAGTTCTTCCCTGCTCTGAAATATGTCAGTATATATGGCTAAGCTCAAGTATAGTACAAGATGATAGTGAGAGACGAATGTAGTCAATAGGGGATTTGTCCCTCTTATTCATTGAAAATTAAATGTCCAGGCCTGATAAGTTAAATCAACAGAGAATGATCACTCAGTGTCTCTGGATTTAACATGACATTTGTGGCAAAAGGATATATGATAGTTTCACCTAAATCATTTTCAAGTGAGGGACTTTAAGGGGATGGTGTTATTAAATGACACTTCGTTATGCGTATTAGGGATAGCAAACCGTTGTTAGGCGGTATTTGCTATTTGCGTCAATCTTCTATGTATCTTGTGAAAGTGGGAGATTGTTGGAATCGATCTGCCCAAGACACATATTTGAGTTGATGTGGCTAGTACGTTATGATCCAAGTCGGTCCATACCCAATAACAAGCTAGACAAGCACCACGATATTTATTATTAGATAAGATCTAAGTAATGATTATTAACACTTATAATATTTGGAAAAATGGTTTTTTAAATATTTTCACTTGTGTGATAATAAATTATATGAATAATTTATATTTTGAGAGATGTTATTTATTTGGATAAATAACAAATATGTTTTAAAAGGAAATTAACAAAATTGGTTTTGGGTTTTGGGGGGGGGAAACCCTTGGTGGCCGGCCCCTCCACTCACTCTCTCACCTCTTTTGTTATTTTCGATAACATGCAAAGCCAAGGGTTGGTAGATTAGAATTCTTGTTAAACTACAACCACGCTTTCTCTCTCACACACAAACTCTCTCATTTTCGCTCTACTTTTCGGCCGAAATCAAGAGGAAGAACAAGAGGGTCAAGAAAGTGAATATCCCTAGCAACTTGGTGTTTGTTGGAACTTGTTCGGTATACAAGGTTGAGGATATCCTCCATTGGAATCTCACCATTCATATCTTCATCCTCTTCATATTTCTGGAAATTTGAAGGTATGTAACCTAACACCCTATGGTTGTATTGATGGAATGGTTATCGTATATGGATCCAGGTTTGGGTTTAAAACTAATAATTTCCGCTACGTTTTCCTAATAAAAGGGTTTATTTGGAGTTTGATAATCTTGTAAAAACCCAACACAAATGGCATCATTCGTTATAAATAAAAGTTCATGATACGGATCGAAATCATGTTATGAAACTGATTCAACTCTTTATTGTATTGAGCCGAATTCAATACAAGATGAAAAAAAGGATAGATATCTCATTTAAGCCCAACGTTTATTGAAAGTTAATCTACACTAGCTTACAGGATAAAAAAATACAACAATAAATGAGTATGATTCAAAATCCTAGCAAATGAAACAAAGAAAAACTATTTATAGACATTAGCAGCATCTATCCAGCATATAAGTGGATGATGCATCGGATAAGTCCCCTATTCTGTATAACCAATACAACGTATAACTTCCACTTATACATCCCACAAAGTCAGCGTATATCATATCCGTATAAGTCCATAGTCTCAACTTATACGTACACATACATATCCATTTAACAACATATACGTCCATTAACATATACACTCAGTTTATCGACTTATCCATTGACCCAATTCTTCGTTGGTAAACACTACAATCAAACGACCACTAACAAGAAGAAAAGCTAAAGACGTTTCATGTATCAACAGACTTCCCTTGGATTTTGCTTCGTCTTGTTCGTTTTAAACACTTTTCCGTTTTTGAAACTTCAATAATAATGGTTTGAACTTTGTCGTCTAAACAAAAATATTCAAAACACACTACTATCGCATTCCGATCTTCAAATTTCAGGTTCTTATCTCTAACATGTATCGTTAAATCATAAAAATGCATGTAAGAATGACGTATATGTAACGATTTCGTCTATGTTATTTTTAACATGTACGCTTGTATATGTCGAATCTCTTATCCGATCATATAAGTAAGTTGAACCAAATAACGAATACGATTTGTACCTACTTATATATGTATGATTGTCTTTTGAAATATCACATGTGAAGATAAGGTATCAACATGTATGACTTATAATCTTCAACCTCCATTGATATGACATCGTCAAACTTCAATCTCCATTGATATATCATCATCAAGCTTCGGTTTGCATCGACACGGAATGCATCAGAAATTATAAAAACATGATAAACATCGAGTTTCTCGAGTAGAATCGGAGCCACAAGACTTTGATACCAATTAAAAGTTCATGATACGGATCGAAATCATGTTACGAAACTTATTCAACAATTTAATGTCTTGAGCGGAAATCAATACAAGATGAAAAACATGATAGATATCTTGTTTAAGCCCAAAGTTTGTTGATAGTAATGACCCGATAGAAGATATGAAAGTTAACATACACGACGTACACATACATATCCATTCAACAACATATACGTCCGTTAACATATATGCTTAGTTATTTGACTTATTCATTGACCCGTTTCTTCGTTTGTAAACACTACTATCAAACAACCACTAACAAGACGAAAAGCTAAAGAAGTTTTGTGTATCAACAATAAATCTATACGAATGGGACTTCCATTAGTAATATGCAACGAATGTTAATAGATGAATAGATAATTTGAGTCCATAAAGTCAAGGTCAAAAACTGGATGAACACAACATAGTCATACGTGAAGTTTGAAATTTAATTAAGCATAATCTATCATAATTCAACCTAAACCTTATACCATTAGGATTGGATTAATGTAAATAATTAAACCTAATCATCTAATTCAATTAATGTAACCATTTAAATCATCAATTATACTATGTTCAGATCCGTTAAGTTGATGATGTAATTAATCTATCAATTCTTGTTCAAAAATGTTGAATCGTATATCATTGAACTCGTAAATACCTGCTGATCAATGGTTAATCAACAAAAACTTGTTTCAACAAAGTTTGTATTTTTAGAAAAAAATGGGCATGGTGTCTCTCTATATCTCTCTCTTTTCAATGTTTGCATATCTGAACGAATGAGGTCCATTCGTTCATTCAGGGCTCTTATACGTTACAAATTTTGCACACAATCCAAGGTGCACGAATGAGTCCATGCGTTAGGATCAAACTAACGAATGAGCACCCAATCATTGGTTCATTCGCAAATAAAAATAAGCGAATTGACTCATACATTATAATCTAATGAATAACCATCTATTCGTTAGCCATCCTCTATCCTTACATAATGATTGATGTTTATTCGTTATCTGATCAGTGGATGCAAATGTTTTAATAACGAATGGAATCCATTTATTATCAATTACGAAGCGAATGACCATCATTCGTCATTTAGTTTAGAGAATGTGTTCCCATGTGTTACAATAGTGTAACGAATGGGATGGATAAAAAAAAATGTAAATTTTTACCATTTTACCATTCCAAACGATAAATAATTATCAAAACACATGTTTTGATAACCTATAACTTAAAATTTTTACCACAAGATGTAAAAACCATTTCTTTAACGTGTTTTACATTAAAACACATAACTTAAAACCATGGGAAACAATTTTTATATATTTCTTTTCAAAAATTACCCCATAGCTCGGATATAAAAAATAAAGCAGAAACAAAATACTTTTTGGATTTCTAATATTTTTGAATTGAAAATAAACAAAAATTAAAGCAAAAACAAATATAAAAATTAAACTACGAAAACGGTACAAATTTTTGTGAGTTGAGTAGTGAATCATATTGATCAAGAAATCCTCCATATAAGTTTTATTCTATGGCTTTTTTATGATTGACGTTAAGTCGGTCATTGATATTGTTATCCACTTAAGTCTCTTATAACAAACTTTCAAGTAATCCTGATATGTTTAAGTTTTCAGTTAAGGCACAAGATATTATAAACTATAAGCCTCTAATCTCAGTTCTGGCTTAATTTGACTTTTACCATTTCACCCCAACATGACTTAAACCATTATTAAGCTAGCAAGATATATGATTTTATACTTTTAAGCCATCTTAGCAAATAATTCCCACTAAAGGGTATACCCCATGTTATCAAGCATTACACCATGTTTCCTTTACTATGAGTGAGTAAGGACAAGTTCATATGTTTGGCTTGTAGACATTGTGTACCTTGGGGTGTGTTTCTTATTGATAATAAGACGCACACGCACGCAAGGGAGGAACAATGTATGACTAACATCGTTTTTTATCAAGTTTGTAATGAATTTATACAAAATATAGTAGTGATCAAGTTTATTGACTTATAAGGGTTTGCTCATAAAGCATTTTAATATTTATATTTATGAATACCTAGATGATAAACCACATAAAGACTCACAATGTCCAGAAACTTAAGGCATCCCATCAATACAGGATTTGAGGCCATAATATCATACACCATTGAAGTGTTAACTATTAAGTATACTATTTTAATTTGAAAGTTTGATTTTTTGTGATCAAACAAACATAAGGCTTGAGTATGACAGGCTATTACATTTCTGCGTTCAATACCAATATTTTGGGAAGAGACTATAACCTCTTTCAGTTTGGCAATATTTTTGTTTATATCACGTACTATACCCTAGTTGTTTGTTTTAAGACCTACCAATGCACAAATGCAATTAAGCACACAGTCTTTTAATCCTATTTTTATACTGAAATTCAGAATAAAATGATCAATGTACTATCAAATTCTCTTTTGCTTCAAAACTCATTTTGAGGAGCACAATTTTTTAATGCTTTTTTATTTTTGAAATATTTGAATGTTCTTGGATTTTATCTGTACATACAAAAACTATAATATTTTGTATTCTCCCATCCCCCCCCCCCCACAAAACCAAAATATTAAAGAAAGAAATAACAAAACAAAACTGTACAAACAAACAAACAAAATGATTACCCATGCTTAGGGATATAAGAAAGAGATTTTTAACCATTTAAACCAAGAAAAAATTTGAAAATTGTTTTCAAATTCTTTGTTAAAATGGTCTACCTTTTGATTGTCCGTGTGCACCTTTTCAATGTCAATTAGTTTCTTTTCACATGAGACATGGATAAAATGATAAAGGATATCAATGTGTTTCGTTTTAGAGTGGTGCAAAGAGTTCTTTGTGATAGATATGGCAGCAGAGTTATCAATAAAGATGGGGTAGTAAGAAACATCAAACCATAATCCTGCAAATGTTGCTGGATCTATAAAACATGTGAACAGCAACTCAAGGTTGTCATGTATTCGACTTCAACGGTTGAAGTAAAGACCATTTTCTGCTTCTTACATTAGCAGGATATCCCCTCAGATAGTGAAACATACGTTTCACCCGATTTCAGGATTACCCCTCAGATAGTAAAAAAATACGCTTCACCGCCGAAAGATGATTCACTCGGGGACTCGCTTGATACTTGGCACATAAACAAACAACAAACATTATATCAGGACGCAATGTTGTTGTGTACATTAAAGAACCAATCATAGCTCGGTAATTTACCAGTCCGTTATTTAGTTTATGTGGTTATTCATTAGGGATGTTTAACGAATGAATCTATATAGTATGTTTATTGGCCATTCGTTAAGATTGTTTAACGAATGATCCTATTCGCTATTAAATATCTACCATTCGTTAAGGATGTTTAACGAATAAGATATAGCGAATGGGTCATTCGCTATACTTTAAGTTATGTTAGGGATTGCAGACGAATGATCCCCATTCATTATGTGATGTATAACGGATGAGGTTCCTCTTCTATATATACCTATAATCCAATACGTAAGTTAACAAGTGAGTATTATTAATATACAGAATGTCGATACGCTACTCAAATTCCCTCTCAGCACTCACACACTTCACTAAAGTAATCAATCACCTGTAACATATCATAGATTTAGATCCGTAAGTATACTCTGAAATAGATTCATTTGTAATAGGTTCCTAAAGTGGTATAAGAACCTCTTGTTTGATTGTTAAGGTGATTTGAGGTTTAACTTAGATTAATTACTGAGAAGTCATTGGTTAATTGTTATATTTTGAGTTTTGAAACTGTTTGATTGCTTTTGAATCAATTATTAGTGAGTAATGGATAGTTGATATCAAATTGATTTGAATTCACTTTGTAATCAGATCTACAAGCTGTGTGTAAGTTAAATTGGTTAATTGTGGTTGAATTAGTTGGAATTAAGATTAATTGGTATATGTACAGAACAGAGGAGTCTGTATATGGTTTTTTGTGAATTCGGACGTGTATGATTGGTAATTGGAGGTTCGGATTGGTACGACTTTGTTCCAGTTGTGATTACGAGTTTGTAAATCCTTTATTTGTTGAATTCGGTGTTGTTACGGACGAGTAATACATGATTGATTGTGGTTTAGATTTGAGTTTGGATATGGAGTTTGAAGACCTGGAAATCTTGTTGAAGATTGAAGATCTAATTCGTTACATATAACGACTCATTCATTATACTGTAGTTTTCCATTCGTTATAGTGTAATAACCGTTCTTGACACGTGGCAGGTTGTTATAACTGATAATTCGGGCACTGTAGACTATTCATTACCAAAACACCATTCGTGACAGACTCATTCATTATCAAGAAACCTATTCGTCAAAGCCAATTCTTTATTCGATTCATATGTTCATTCGGCTGCTGATTCATTATGATAAACTGATCATTCATCACTTAGAAACCAAACATTCGTTATAGCTATTCGTTACAACAATGGTTTCATTCGTTACAGTGATTCGTGATACCATTCGTTACCAGAACCGTCCTCATTCCTTTACCATAACCTTATATCATTTGTGATACTGTTCATCATCCGCTACCAAACTGATTCATTCGTTACAAGAATTTACACTTTACACCCTTAAGTTTTAAAATTTAACATTTTGTAACCTAAATTGGACTTACTAATCATTTAAACCCATATTTTTGAAATGGCTAACTTTTACGCATTAGCATCTCAATATATGATGACGCAATACATGCTTCACTTAGAAGGCCGAAGTTGGTTCACATTCTAAGGGTCCTCGACTAATAAAATTCAGTGATTTTTCTAAGTGTGAACTAATATTCAGAGCACATTTGGGATCCGTGCATCCTGACTGTTCAAGATGTCTTGATGATGTTTATACTGCTCTGATGCTTGGTGATGCAACTACTGGTTATGAAGTAAAGGCTTATATTGCTTACACACAAGATGAGAAAAGGGATTTAAATATCGAAACTAAAGCTTACTCTACTTTGACAATGGCCTAACCAGATAATACTTTCCACAGATGGGAAGTATTAAGATCTGTGCTTCTTTGTATCAACACATTAGGATGAGAAGCATGGGTAATACATAAGAGAGTAAGAAGGTCATGTTAAATATTCAATTCAGAAACTTTAGTTTATTAAAGGGTGAAACGGTTTAAGTTATGTTGAGCGGGTTTAATCAACTTATTGCTGAGATGAATAAGAAAAATATGGAACCATCTCAGTTAGACCAGATTGACATTATCAAGAATTCTTTTCAGAGTTCTGTTGGGATGAGAAAATGAACTAACGGAAGATTGGAATCTTCTCAACTTCCCTGAAAACGGCTAAGTATAGACATTGGGCACACTTCGACATCCGAGCAAGCTTTTACTTAAGCTAGAAAGGTATGTTGCCTTCCTGGCAGAGTTATCTTCTTGAAGCCTACAAAGCTTTTATTAACTTTTACTTAAGCCTAGAAAGGTATGTTGCCTCACTTTGTCTAGCAAGGTGTTCTTCAGGTCAAGCATAGTTTCAACTCCGAGCAAGCTAATAAAGCCAAGTAATTTGGAAGATCTAGCAAGGTTTGTTTAATAAACAGTAGTCCGAGCATGCTTTGGGAAAGTTATTCAAGAAACATTCAAAGGACTTTCCTAGCAAGGTTCAACTCCGAGAAAGCTACAATGTTACCAGCACGCTTTTGTTTGCTTAAATAAGTTATTTATTAACAAAGAGTTGAAAGGATTCATGAAGAACAATTTGCTCGTAGGATCATATCAAGCAAAGTTTGCTATGGTCAAAAAGATTGATGTCTGCCAGGTTAGTATTTTCTAAGGAAAATAGTTCAAGTAAAGTCTACCCGGAGAACTGTTCTCCAGCACACCTCAAGGTTACCAGGTCTACTCAGTGATGATAATAGACACAAAGTCTACCCGAACACCTGTTTTACACTTAGTATATTTTCTAATATGATTTTCTGAATATGTATTAATGATTAGGGTATCTAGAAAGGTATGACAGCTGTCAGGAGGCAGGCCTATAAATAGAATGATTTAGGGCACACCTCCAATGGACGAAAGACAAACACCTGAATTGATTGACAATGATTTGACAACTGATATATTCGTACGTATATTCTGCCTAAAATCATATCATTCCTTTCTTAGAACCCTAATGATTTCTGTTTTGTAATCGACTTAATATTAATGGAAATCTTTTGAGTATTTGTGTGTGTGTATGTCTTTATTGTGTCCTTCAAGCAACAATTAGTGTGTCATTGATTCCGCCTTTAATACACTATTATTCTTCTCCAATCTAGACCCGTCGTTAACCTTCTTGTGAACACTATTTGTGTGGGTTACGACAAAGATGGATTGAGTGATCAATTGGGATCGACAAGTGGTGTCAAAGCTGAGCTCGAATACCTTGGTGAAGAATACGTTGTTGATTATTGATAGAATATGTTTGATTTGAAGAAGAAGGGTGATGTCAGCAGAGCACTGTTCCATTGGAGAGTGATGTCAGTAGCTCTGCTCTTCTTTGCTCAGATCTGCTTGTTTTACGGTTTAAAGTTTCTTTTTCCTTAGAACTTGTTTATTGTTATTCATAATCTTGCTTTATTCAGACCAGATTCAACAGATCTGAGAATCATACCTCATATCTGATAATTTTTAGAAAAGTTTAAATTAAGATTTTAAGTCGAAATTTCTTTTATGTCTTTGTGTTTGCTTTATAATATTTTACAAAATGTCTGGTTACGAGGAGCAGGAGGTCTCCACTAACAAAATTTCTAGGCTATATAGACAAGAAAAACTATTTTAAGTGTAAAGTTTTATTCGAGGCTGCGGTTTGTTACAATGACTTAGACATGTAGAATCCCATCAAGAATGGACCATGTGTACCTGAAACAGGAGCAAATGCAAACCTAGCCGTTGGTGATAGAATGAGGAAAGTGGATGATCGAGCTCTTGCTATGATCAAATTGGGTCTATCTTGGGAAATTCTGACCAAAGTTGCACATCATACCACTACCAAGGCCATGTATGATGCAATTCTTGAAATGTTTGAAGGGATCTCTGAGTTGAAGAAAATCAAAAAGGCAAGACTTAAGAAACAACTTGAAAGATTCAAATAAAAAGAAGGTGAAAGGCTGAAGTCAATACTTGAAAGGTACTTGGCAATAGTGAATGAACTCAGAACTACATACTATATGATGACTGATTCCGATTTAAACAGAAAGTGTTGTCATCATTGCCAAAAGAATGGTATACAACATGCAAGTTCATCTTTCAGAAACCGAATTTTGAACAGCTCAAGCTTGATGATGTGATCTGTTTTCTCCAAGATGCTTAAATAGAAATGATAGAGAATGAGATGATAAAGGAAGAAAGACCATTTTTCCAAGTGATAAATACAAATGCACTCATTGCTCCTATGGGTAACATAACCACCAAAAACCAACAACAAATACCTATCATTGAAGAACCTACTGAACATGGTGGTGATGCACCAAAGGCATTTGTTGGTGGTAGTTCAAGTAACCAAGGAAGCCAATCAAGGTTCAATGTCCAGCTCATAGTTGATAATGATTCAACCTCCATGGCTAGTGGGCATCTGGCTTATGTTGGTGGAAATGATGGTTGAGGAAGTCAAACTCAAGCATTGTTGTCTATGTTCATAGACTCATACAATGCCTTTGTAGCAAAGAATATGGTTCACACTAGCATTGTTCAAGATTACTTAGAACAGATTGATGCAGATGATCTTGAAGATAGGGACTTAAAATGGCAAGCTGCAATGTTGGCTCTTAGAATCAAAAGGCTGTATAATAGGACTGGTAGATATCTTCTATCAGGGCCTAAAGAAAGAATTGGGTTTGACAAGTCAAAGGCCATTTGTTATAACTGCCAACAACCTGGGCACTTTGCTAGAGATTGCAATCAACCAAAAAACTTTCAAGGGAATCAATATCAGAACCAGCAACCAAGAAATCAAAACCATTATCAGCAGAACCAGCCAAGAAACACCAACTAAAACAACTTTAACAACAACTACCAGCAACCGCAAATAAACAATCAGCACGTTGTACCTCAGATCCAAAACTACCAGAGAAACACTAACCAAAACTCGCCAAATGCTCCAAACAACAATAACATAAACAACAAAACCAGCCTAGAAACCAAGGGAATGTAGCACTTACTGCCCAACAGGAAGGTGGTTTTGATTGGAGTGATCATGTAGAAGACATAACTAAGGCCAATGTTGCATTCATGGCAAAAGTTGAAAATGAAGCTGGATCTTCTTCTTCTCATGTACATCCAAACTCCATACTTGAATTACTTAAAACAATTGATGCATTGAATGTGAAAGTAGGAAAGTTGGAGAGTGAATGATTTAGAAAACAGAGCATGATAAATGTGTTTCAAGCTAGTGATGTGACTTATGAAGAAAAGATCAAAATCCTTGAAAAAGATTGCATGAATAGTTACATGACTCAGTCAAGGTAGGTAACTAAGATTCAAGGACTAATGTGACACTCGTCAATTTCAGGTTAACTCCGTTAATTCAAACTCCGTCAATTCAAACTTAAGATCACTTGATCTATAACGCATATCTCATTACATTTAAACTAGGGTATTAAATGACGCTTAACAATCACTACATGTGTAGTCTTTCGGGATTGCACCGAAACGCAAACGAGTTGACGCAAACCATTGGTGAATAAACAAAAAACATCCAAACAATAATTATTTGATAATTATGTGTTAGGCTTATGTGCTATTTGATAATATTATATAGAACACTAACTCAAGATGCAAACAAGTTATTTTAAGCTAGAAAAGTAATAATTAGAAGTTGAGGGGTCTTGGTGTAACATATTATTATTAATAATAACAAAACCCTAACTCTTTCCCTCTCCCTCCTCAATCCGATCGGCCCCCCTCCCCACACCCCTTGTGACGGCAGCCTCTACCACCACCATTTCACACCCGTTTTGGCTTGGTTCTTCATAATCGGAGCATCCCGCACTCCTTTCTAAGCATCTCTCACCTTCCTCTTGGTTTTTTCTGCGTGTTTAAGAACGCTAGTGAGGATTTTCTGTGACGCGCATCACTTGGGTGACTTGTTTTATTGAATTCTTCGCAAACAGTGAGTTTCACGTTCCACTTTCAACTCTTTTAAACGCTTGCGCAAACAGTGAGAATACATACTCCGAAACGCTTTTAGATTTTGTTATTAGATTATATATCACTTGTAAAGGCTAAGTGGCAAACGAAACAACTAAATTCCTTCATAACATCGAACCGTTTAGAATTGGATAATAGCGAGTCACTGTTGAGTAGTACTACTGGGTTTGACAAACCCCACCCAACGCTAAACTCGACTGGAGGTCGAGTGGGTGTAATCTTGGCTAACACATTACCATGGTCGGGATAGACCTGGTGGCAAGGCAAATGATAAACAGTCAGCTTCGGTGTCGAACACTTAGCAATACTTGCTTTATAGGCTAGCTACCTATAGATGTATAATTGATTTAACATTATCTGGTAACGCAAACGCAAAACGCAAAACACAAAACGCAAAACGCAAACGCTTTATTTATATAAACTTGTGAACTCACCAACCCCGTGTTGACACTTTTAGTATGTTATTCTCAGGTAGCCGAGGCCGGCGCGCGGTATAGGATCATGCATTACTTTGAACGCTATTGTTTATGCAAACTTGTTTTTAAACTGTAATTAATTGAATTTTTAAGTCATCCTGCGTGACGCAACACTTGGTTTACGGTTTTACGCTTCCGCACTTATTTACACTTAAATGTTTTCGTGTTTTGAAAACTTTACTTATGGTTTGATTATAACTAATGATTCCGATCATGTTAGTTCACACCCTCTGACGGTAAAACTCCGTTAGTGGATTTTGAGGGTGTGACAGATTGGTATCAGAGCCATTGGTTATAGCGAAATAGAAATTGCATGCATACTAGACTATAACCGTAACGACCCATTAGTTATAATTATATGCACTGCATATATAGTTTGTTTAGTCTTTCGTTATCATATCTCTTTACCTCATTCACTAATACGCGCGCATACACGACTTACATGTAGGGATGTCGACGCCACCATCATCATCATCCGACCAGGTGACTCATGCTCATGGAAAGGAACCGCAGTTACCTACCTCGTCGCCACCCCGAGTAGTCCCGAAACTAGAAGCCCCTGCACCGAAGAGGTATCGCCTATCTGGAGGCATGTACGACGACGACGTTAGCTGGGATTGGTACCCGAGTCTGATTAGGCGTATGGTTTATCGCGAACAAGTTCCCCCACTACCTCACACGAGTTGTCCTGCTTACCCCAACGCCCTACCACCCATAACCGAACCAATAGAGCGAGTTCTCGCAGCTGTTGTTTCTTGTTTAGAGCGTGACGCGGGTTTAAGCGCTCGGCGAGAGCGAACGTTTCCGGCTTGATGAGAGATGGAACCGAGGCTAGGGAGGAAATTTCCCGCCTGAAAACGGCTATGAAGGAAATGCAGGATACTAATGATCAGCTGATGAAGATTATGAGAAAAATGCAAGCAGAGATGATAGATTTGCAAGAGCAACTCTTGGTGGCGAGATCTCGGACAAAGATAGCTTTGGAGCGTTGCGATGTCTTACAGACGCAAATTGCTCAGAATGCAGAAGAACCTGAGGAAGAACCTGAGGAAGAACCTGAGGAGGAACCCGAGGAAGATCCCGAGGGGGAACCCGAAGAGGAACCAGAGGAAGAACCGGCTGAGCCAGAGGCACACTTAGAAGTGTCCTCAGACGATGACATCTAAGTATGATAACACCTAGATGGAGGAGTTGTCTCCATCCAAACTATTATCTTCTATGATTTTAAGGATTGGTTTTAAATACTTTGTAGCGAATACAATGGTTTTAATCATGAATTATTATTTGGATTATTATATGGTTGTGATGTGATGTTTGCTTCTTTTATTTTCTTTCTTACCTATCTTTATATTACATGTATGGTGTGTTGCACATGAGAATGGCTGGAAGAAACGCTGGACACGGTCGCGATAACATCAACTTAACCGCAGCAGAACTCTAAACCCTGTTGAATGACCATGCGGCGGCAGCTCTAGCCGCACATGTTCAGAATCAAGCAGGAGGTCCAGCTGGAACGTGTACTTTCAAGAACTACCTGGATTGCAAGCCCAATTCGTTTAAGGGCACTGAGGGAGCCATAGGTTTCCTGCGTTGGGCTGAGAAGGCCGAGTCAGCTTTTGAGATGTATAACTGTCCACCCGCCAGCAGGGTCAAATTTGCTGCTGGAACACTGGAAGATTCTGTTCTCACTTGGTGGAACTCCAATGTGCAAATTCTTGGATTGGAATTGGCGAACGCTATGAATTGGGAAGAGTTCAAGAATATGATGCGGGAAGAGTATTGTCCTAGAGAGGAAATCGCGAAGTTGGAATCTGAGTTTTGGTCGTGGAAAATGGTGGGTTCTGAGATTGAATCCTACACCACTCGTTCCCACAGGCTAGCAATGATGTGTCCACGGATGGTAGACCCGCCGAGTAAGAGAATCGAGATGTATATCGATGGGTTGGTACCACAAATTCAGGGTATGGTGACGTCTTCCAAACCGGCTACAATTCAACAAGCGATCAGGTTAGCTCACAAACTGACGGATCAGGAAGTGACCCAAGGTGCGTTACCACCTAGAGGTTCAACCTCTAAAACCCGTGGCAACCCGAGCACTGACAACAACAACAACAACCCGAGCAATGGAAAGAGAAAATTTGACAACACCAGGTCCTCATCCTAGAACCTCCCACAACAACAACACTACCGCAAGCCTGAACTCACTCGGAGCTTCAATAATCAGGGTCCCAACAATATCAACAACGGTGGTGGGCAGGGTTCGAGCGGCTATGCTGAAAAACACCCGAATGCAACAAGTGCAACTATCACCATGCTGGGCCATGCGACCGTATCAAATGCCTGAGATGCGGAAAATTGGGTCATCAGGCCAAGGAATGTATGGGAGACCTAGCGGCAAAGGGTGCTCCTAAACAGCCTACGGCGACTAAAGGGTGTTTCGAGTGTGGTCAAGAGGGTCATTTCTAGAAGGATTGCCCCAAACTAAAGCAGAATGAGAACAATGGAGGCAGCAGCGGTGGCGGAAGCAGTGGTAAAGGTAGAGCTTTCGTCATTGGGTCGGGCCAGGCCCGCAACGATCCGAATGTGGTTACTGGTAAGTTTCCTGTGAACGACTGTTTTGCTTCTGTTTTGTTTGACACTGGAGCTGATAGGAGTTTTGTATCGAAAGCCTTTAGTAAACTCTTAGACTTAACTCCAACCCCGTTAGATGCTAAGTTTCCTGTTGAATTAGCTGACGGTAAGTCTATTGAAACAACTCATGTACTTGCGGGATGTAAGTTGAAACTGTCGGGTCATACTTTTGATATCGACCTCATACCTTTTACACTTGGTAGTTTCGATGTCGTTATCGACATGGACTGGTTATCCGAGAACCGAGCGGAGATTATATGTAACACCCCGTAACCGCAGCGGAAACGTACACGGGATGCAACAGACACATCTGATATCAACAGCATTGCTTATAAAGAAAATACCACTACATTAATTTATAACATATTACATTGTTGCGAGTTTCATTACTGTCTAGGTGTTACACACATATTTTACCGATAAGACATTAATAAATTCATTACAAAACATAGAGCAGCAAGCTTCCAACAGGTAGCACAGATAGTTAAGCACATATCAATCATTCCAACTTGGGCATACCTAGAAAACATGTAAAGAAAACGGGTCAACTACGAATAGTTGGTGAGTTTCACTAATTTAAATAAACACTGACAAATCATTTTAATAATCATTTATTAACAATATAATCATGCTGGGAACTATGTTACCCCAGGACATTTCCATTAACTTTCTGGGAACTATGTTACCCCAGAACAAAAATAACCCCTGGGAACTACGTTACCCCAGAACAATAATAACCCCTGGGAACTACGTTACCCCAGAACAATAATAACCCCTGGGAACTATGTTACCCCAGAACAATAATAACCCCTGGGAACTATGTTACCCCGGAACAATAATAACCCCTGGGAACTATGTTACCCCAGAACAATAATAACCCCTGGGAACTATGTTACCCCAGAACAATAATAACCCCTGGGAACTATGTTACCCCAGAACAATAATAACCTCTGGGAACTATGTTACCCCAGAACAATAATAACCCCTGGGAACTATGTTACCCCAGAACAATAACACATGATAAACATTTTGTATATTCTGTGCATCAGACCATATATATATAACTGTACAAGTATTTCCATACGATCGGTATGTACTTAAATACTTAAATAAGACATGTTTTCCGCCCCGGGAAAATATAATTAAAACAATTCATTAAAAGGGGCTCGTGAAAACTCACCTTTTTGTGAGTCGGTGAGTAATATAAGGAACAGCTACGTGCCTGGATCTGTAATATAATATCTAGTCGTTACTATATAATTCCCATAACTTAAATACGTATCAATCGGTACATCTGGGAACATTGTTAACCCAGTACTGTACTCGATTCGGGGACAATGTTAACCCCGTGACACTTCTAAGGACTCAGATTGTGACATTGCTTAGAGTTTGACAGTCAATTTAGTTAAAGTGATGAAATTATAGCTCGGTTTGACACCCCGTTTGGCCGTGGGGCCCGTTTCCGGTATTTCGGTGCCGGAAACGGTATAATCGGGTAAAATTACCCAAATCATCCGAATTATTTTCGGATGATTTATTTTTACTTAATTTACTTAGATTTATGAAATAGTCCATTTTTAGAGTTTTCATGTACCAGTCAGCTCGCTTATGCGAACCTTGCCGGTTTACACGTTTTAAGCTTTAAAAACTTGTTTTTATGTTCTTTTTAGCACAAATAATTACCCGATTAGTCTCGGGTCTTGAAATTTTGCACAAAACTTAATTTGACAGTAAGGAATTTTGTAAAAATTTTCCAGATTTATTTTCTTATATTTACATTTATTTATCTATTTTTAAATCTTATTAAAATACTAAATATATCAAAAATACCAAAACACTTTAGAAAAATCCCAAATTTTTCTGGGATGATCTCTATCATCCTCATAACTTTCTGGAATTTTCCCAGATTTATTTTCCTATATTTACATTTTTTTATCTATTTTTAGATCTTATTAAAACACTAAATATATCAAAAATACCAAAACACTTTAGAAAAATCCCAAATTTTTCTGGGATGATCTCTATCATCCTCATAACTTTCTGGAATTTTCCCAGATTTATTTTCCTATATTTACATTTATTTATCTATTTTTTTTGATCTTATTAAAACACTAAATATATCAAAAATACCAAAACACTTTAGAAAAATCCCAAATTTTTCTGGGATGATCTCTATCATCCTCATAACTTCCTGGAATTTTTCCAGAATTTAAAACTTATTTTTCAAGCCATTTTCACCCAAAACCGAGCTAGAAAGCCCTAGAACTCGTTTCACCGAAAAGCCTACTTAGACTTTTCCAACTGAGCTCAAATTTTGTGGGTGACTTTTATATGATATAAAAAGCTTATCTTAAATTTTCCAGAATTTTTCATCATGTTTTGCTATTTTTCACTATTTTTGGCCAAAACCGAGCATTAAATTCACCAAATATTCATCTTTTATCCAAAAATTACCAAAAATTCACAGATCTCATATTTTCATGTGTAGATCATCTCTGTGAAATTTCGTGACCCAACTCTAAGCACACAACAATCTGTCCATTTTTCATAAACACACGAAAACCGAACTATTTTGTGTTTTCTAGCTTTAGATCGCAAGGATCTCGGTTTCTAGCCTTTGCTAGCCGCTAGATACAACACTTACAAGCACATCAACACCACACCAAGCAAGTTATACCCAAAATCAAGCCATTTCTTTCCTAGTGTCGGTTAAAACATCAAAACAACGATTTTGACCGTAAAAATCCGTTCTCGACTCTTTTTACTCATTTCTTGGACCAAGATCCCTTGTATAACTTGTATACATCTCTTGGTCATGCAAGAGTCGGTTTCATCTCGGGTTTTCACCCGTCTTTCACATGGAAAATTCATTTGACAAGATTTC
The DNA here is from genome assembly GCF_021521415.1 of Bidens hawaiensis. Lineage (NCBI taxonomy): Eukaryota > Viridiplantae > Streptophyta > Magnoliopsida > Asterales > Asteraceae > Bidens > Bidens hawaiensis. Next base: position 184,869 of record NW_027495382.1, on the reverse strand, counting down.
AACCGTAAAAATTCATTCTAACCACTTTTAACTAATTACTTGGATCAAGATCCTTTGTATAACTTGTATACATCCCTTGATCATACGAGAATCGGTTTCATCTCGGGTTTTCACCCATTTTTCACATGAAAACCTCCTTTTCTCAAGAATTATGAAATAAAAAAACAAGATTCAAGCATCAATTCATGCATATACCTTGAGATCTTGGTGAAAAATGGATGGGTCTTGGATGAACACTTGAAGTTTGAGAGGATTTGGGAGAGTTTGGATGAAAAAAAAAGAAAAATGGAATGTGTAAAGGAGGGTGTGGGGGTGGCCGGTTCTATTGGGGTGTGTGGGGGGGGCCCACATCTCAAATATTGTCCACACATTTGGATTACACAATCCGGATAATGTTGTGGATAATCTGGTTCAGTTCGTTTCTCGTTTAAACTCGTAATTCGGCTTGAAACGAAATTAAAATGGTCGTTTTTCGGGTTAAAGTAAAATTTTCATAAAACTGATTTAAAAACTTTCAAAACTTAACCCATGACATTAAAACATCATATCATTAATAATTACGCATCTTTTTCGGCTTGATTGATCGTCTCTTGCTTGGTTTGGTGTTAAAGGTTTCGTTTATCGTACCGACGTACTAATAAATCGAAATCCTTTTTATGTGCTATAATTCACTTATCCCGAAGCATTAATACCTCGTAAATATCACTAAACATTATATACTTCGTCTATAATGTAATTCCCGATTCGTTCGGGTTTCAATAATCGTTCATTGGTTAATTGTAATTCCAATATGATTCACTATATAATTGAGTATGATTCATACTGTGAACCATATATATTCATATAAACGTGCTATAACTCATATAATCAATATTAAATAACACGTAAATAGTATATTCCGGCTAGGGTATACCTGAATTTGCCGGAATCGTTACATTCTCCCCCCGTTATAAAAATTTCGTCCTCGAAATTTTACGCGTCCACTACTTCCTTTTGAGGAAATAGGTGGGGGTATTTCTTCCGAAATTCATCATTTCGTTCCCAAGTAAATTCTGGGCCTCGTTGCGAATTCCATCTAACTTTGACCAACGAGATCTTATTGTGTCTAAGTTGCTTGATCTTACCGTCCACTATTTCGATGGGCTCCTCTACGAAGTTGAGCCTATCACTTATTTGAACACCCTCTAAGGGTAACACCGATGTCTCATCCGCCAGACATCTTTTCAAATTCGACACATGAAACACGTTATGAACTGCACTTAGTTCCTCAGGCAGTTCTAGTCGGTAAGCTACCGGACCGATCTTTGCAGTAATGTTGAATGGTCCAATGTATCTAGGGGACAATTTCCCCGCCTTTCCAAATCTGACCACTCCTTTCCAGGGTGATACTTTCAAGTATACCTTTTCACCCTTCTCAAATGACAACGGTTTTCGACGGGTATCAGCATAACTCTTCTGCCGATCCCGCGCGGCTTTCAGGTTGTTCTTAATTTCAAGAATCTTGCTGGTCGTCTCCTGGACCAGATCCGATCTAATGACCTGCGAGTCACCCACTTCAGACCAGCAAAGTGGTGATCGGCACTTCCGCCCATACAATGCTTCATAAGGTGCTGCCTTTATACTGCTATGGTAACTGTTATTATAGGAAAATTCAACGAGTGGGAGATGTTGATCCCAATTTCCCTTAAAGTCCAGTACGCAAGCACGAAGCAAATCCTCCAAAGTTTGAATGGTCCTCTCAGACTGACCATCGGTCTGAGGGTGGTAAGCTGTGCTTAGGTCAATACGTGTTCCCAATGCTTCTTGAACAGCTTGCCAAAGTTTGGAGGTGAAATGGCTATCCCTATCGGAGATGATCGAGATGGGGATGCCATGACGAGACACTATTTCACTTATATAAATTTGCGCAAGTCTCTCAGTGTTATAATTATTCCTAATTGGAATGAAATGTGCTGATTTGGTTAATCGATCCACGATTACCCAAATTGCATCATGACCTCGGGGCGTCTTGGGGAGGTGTGTCACAAAATCCATTGTGATCTGCTCCCACTTCCATTCCGGAATTTCCGGTTGTTGCAACATTCCCGAAGGTTTCTGGTGCTCCGCCTTAACCCTCGCACACGTCGTACACTTGCCGACGTATGTGGCTATATCCTTTTTCATTCCTGGCCACCAGTAAAATTCTTTCACATCCTTGTACATTTTATCTGATCCCGGATGTATGGAATATTTCGATTTATGTGCTTCATCCATGATCAAATCACGAAGGTCATGGAGGGTCGGGATCCAAATCCGATTTTTGAAATAGAGAATTTCGTCCACACGCTGTTCGAAATTCTTCTCATTCCCGTAAAGTCCTTCTTTATCCAATTGGCCCTCTTTCAACGCCTCGCGTTGAGCGACTCGAATCAAATCTGAAAGGTTCGACTGGACTATCATCCCCAACGCTCGCACACGTAGTGGCTTGACTCGATCCTTTCTACTCAAGGCATCGGCTACAACGTTAGCCTTGCCGGGGTGATATCGTATGTCACAGTCATAGTCACTCAGCAACTCGACCCATCTTCGTTGCCTCATATTCAGTTCTTTCTGATCGAATATGTGTTGCAAACTTTTATGATCAGTGAATATGGTGCACTTTGTACCGTAGAGATAGTGTCTCCAGATTTTAAGTGCAAAGATGACTGCTCCCAGTTCCAAGTCATGGGTAGTGTAGTTTTTCTCATGAACTTTTAACTGTCGAGACGCATAGGCTATGACCTTTTTATTTTGCATTAACACGCATCCTAACCCTTTACGGGATGCGTCACAATATACAACAAATCCATCGTCTCCGTCGGGAAGACTTAAGATTGGCGCTTGACACAATCTTTGTTTTAGCGTTTGAAACGCCGTTTCCTGCTCTTCACCCCATTCATATTTCCGATCCTTTTGAGTCAGGAGGGTTAAAGGTTGGGCGATGCTGGAAAAGTTCTCTATAAATCGACGATAGTATCCAGCTAAGCCTAAGAATTGGCGGATTTCTTTCGGAGATTTAGGCGCTTGCCAATTCTTAATAGCTTCAACCTTACTCGGATCAACGTGTATTCCTTGGTGGTTTATAACATGACCGAGGAATTGCACCTCTTGTAACCAGAAGTTACACTTGGAGAATTTTGCATATAACTTCTCCTGATCCAGGAGCTCTAAAACTAACTTTAAGTGTTGCTCGTGCTCCTCTTTACTCTTCGAGTATATCAAAATATCGTCAATAAATACAATGACGAATTTGTCGAGGTAGGGTTTACAGACTCGGTTCATGAGAACCATGAACACCGCTGGCGCATTTGTTAGCCCAAAAGGCATAACTAAAAATTCGTAGTGGCCGTAGCGAGTCCGAAACGCGGTTTTTGGGATATCCTCCTCTTGAATTCTAACTTGGTGGTATCCCGATCTAAGATCAATTTTGAGAAATAGCTCGCGCCTTGTAGTTGGTCGAACAAATCATCGATTCGGGGAAGAGGATACCTATTTTTGATGGTTAATTTGTTCAATTCCCTGTAGTCAATGCACATTCGAAGGCTTCCGTCCTTCTTTTTCACAAATAGTACAGGTGCACCCCACGGGGAATAACTGGGACGTATAAACCCCTTATCCAACAATTCCTGCAACTGGTTGGATAGTTCTTGCATCTCGGACGGTGCAAGTCTGTAAGGGGCCTTAGCAACAGGGCCGGCTTGAGGTAATAAGTCGATTCTGAATTCGACTTGTCGGGTTGGCGGTAATCCAGGAAGTTCCTCTGGAAAAACTTGTGGAAATTCGCGTACCACGGGAATATCGTCCACCCGTTTTTCCTCAGAATCAGCGGCCGTCAGGCTCGCTAGATACGCCACACATCCCTGACGTATATATTTCAACACCTTGAGGTAGGATACAAATGGTATCATGGTGCCGGATTTTTCTCCCTGCACTAATACCTCCTCGTCATCCGACACCCGGATTTTGACGGTTTTCTTTTCACAGTTTATTTCTACCCTATTACGTGCCAACCAATCCATTCCCACTATCACGTCAAAACTACCCAATTCTACCGGTAACAAGTCAATCAGGAAGGATTGTTCGCTTAGAATAAAAGGGCAATTCCGAACAATCCGATTAACTATCATGGTTTTACCGTTAGCGACCTCTACGGTGTAGGGTTCTATGGTTTCACCAATAGGAAGGTTTGCTATCGAAAGGAATCTAATGGAGACAAAACTTCTATCGGCGCCTGTATCAAATAATACAGAAGCGTAATGATCAGAGACGAGGAAGGTACCTGTCACTACGCTGGGGTCCTGGCGCGCCTCGTTCGCTCCCATCACAAATGCCCGGCCTCGCGCCGGATTGGACGACGATGGCTGACCCGCGAGTTGTCTCCCATTTCCTCCCTGATTCAGTTTCGGGCAGTTCCTTTTGAAGTGATCCGTGCTGCCGCATTCGTAGCAAGCACGGCTAGTGGTCACCATCTGGTTTCCTTGCGGGTTCTGCTGTCGGGCTGGTTGAGTTCTAAATGGTTGCGCCCGAATAGGTTGTGGTTGTCGGTTCAGGTTGTTCAGATTTGTCTTACAATTTGGTGCGTAGTGTCCAACCCTGCCACACCGGTGGCACACCACCTCCTTGCACACGCCACTATGGTGGTAACCACATTTCCCGCACCTAGGAAACGTTCCCTTCTGCGGTTCTTGCCTTCCGCCCGAACTAGTCATGGCATAGCTCTGGGCAGCGGGCCTAGCTCGTTTACCTTGCTGTTTCTCTCGGATCCTATTGTCATACGTACCTCGCTTTCCCCCAGCCGACTCTCCCGTCGTCTTTATCGATCCGCTCCTTAAGAAATCATACGTGACAATACCAGCCTGTGTCACTGCACCCTCATACGTCTGGTGCCCTCCCGCGTTAACTATACTCCTTACTACTGGAGTAAGTCCCCAAATATAACGTTCCACCCTCTTTGACTCTGGGGTGACCAACCACGGCACTAATCGTGACAGTTCATTAAACCGGTTGGTATATCCCAAGTGGTCCGCCCCATGCATCTCTAGGTTCCACAACTCATGTTCCAGTTTCTGCAATTCATTCTTTGGGCAGAAATGTTTCAAAACAAGATCCTTAAACTCTGCCCAGGTCATGCGGTTTGTCGCCGCCTGACCTCGAGTCTGTACTATGGTGTTCCACCATGTCAAGGCATGGTCTGTGAACGTACAGGTGGCGTACTTAACGACACAATCCTCGGGACAGTTGCTGATATTTACCACTGATTCTATTTTCTCTAACCATTTCACTAACCCATTCGGTCCTTCCGACCCGTTAAATTCTAAAGGCTTGCATAACATAAAGTCCTTGATTGAACAACCCCTGGATGGTCCAGTGCGGTTGGTCTCTACAGTAGGGATAGGGCCATTACTGTCGGTAGCGACCACCGTAGGCGGTGCGTCATTACTCGGCATAGTGTTGTCATTCCTTGGAGGATTAGCATTTTGTTCCCCGTCATTATTTATGGGCGTTTGATTGCTCGGAGGGGTTGGATTGGTCGAGTTATTAATACTGGCGGCGATGCGCGATACTATATCTGGTATCGCCGCCTCCAACTGTTGAGCAATCAAACGGCTCACATCTACTTCCGATATTTTCGTTGATCGTTTCGGTGCCATTCTACACAATCATCAAAGAAATACATATAATCAATACCATCTCAAATCATAAAACACAATACATATTTCATTCATTAGTAAACATTGATTCATATTACACAAACATCAGTTTACATACTTTCAGTCAACATTACATAACTAGGTTTTAATACAAAGGGCCTATGTTGGTATCATCCTCGACATAACCCGCAATGGGTCAGTGCTTGAATGATACCCAAAAGTATCGATAATGATATGCCCTACAAGAGACCCCCTATGGGCCAGTGGTTGTACTATAACTAAACAAGATTCACTCCGTGTTAGTATCACCACTAACTACTTACACGGAGTATCAAAAAGCGGTTCAAGATTCTACCATCCAACACATCTACACATGGTGGTAAACTAACCCCACCAACACCGCCACCAGCGCCACCAACACCGCCACCATAACCCGCATTCGGGTTTCCATCTGGTCGATCAACCAGTGGGAGTATGAGCACTCCCTTTTTAACTGGTTAATAGCATACTGGTGGTCCAGTATGCTGTCCCCGAGGTACGCCCGCCTCTGTACCCCCACGACCAGGGCGGCAGAGTGCTCGTTCACCTGCTCGGTGAGAACACGTAGCCAAGCCGCCAAGTCCCGCTCCTGCCTTGGCAGACCCCACACAGGTAGGGTTGCAGGCTCGGGTTGGGGGCGGGAAGACTCGCCCCGGTGGTATGTGGATCTGGGTGGGGTAACAGTGGGCGGAACATACGGGGCACTGATCCGCGCCGTGAGGCGGGGACCGTGTCTGGGGGGAATCGGAGCGGTCTGTGGTGCGGGCGGGGTAGGAGACCTGGTAACCCTAGCAGGGGAGGGTAAACTAGCACTCCTAGCTGGGGTGGTCTGTCTAGAAGTACTATGACTAGCCTCCGAAGGCTCGGAGCTGGGTGCTACACTTGGGCTTCCAGAGGCCCCGGAACTGACCTCTTCCGGGTCCTCTTCCGTCGACACACTAGGTGTTCTTGCCATTTTTACCTGCACACAAGTTAACAAACATATAGTCCCTTTTCGTAGTGTAATTCAAAATCAAATTAACATGCACTTACTTATACAATTTTGCCACATAATAATATTATTATACATTTACACATATGTTGCCAATTTTACCTATTTAAGTCCCCCGTGACTTCCCCTGAATTCCCTCGTGCAGACAAGTCTGTTATTATGTTCCGGACCATAATAACCCACTTGTCCATCCAAGTTCATCCCGATCTCGTCACAATATATTATTAGTTGATATTCAGATCCTATAATACTTGAGATACTGGTTATATTTTAGGTATCTTTTTCAGACATCCTAATTCTTTATAACCAATGGCTCTGATACCAAGTTCTGTAACACCCCGTAACCGCAGCGGAAACGTACACGGGATGCAACAGACACATCTGATATCAACAGCATTGCTTATAAAGAAAATACCACTACATTAATTTATAACATATTACATTGTTGCGAGTTTCATTACTGTCTAGGTGTTACACACATATTTTACCGATAAGACATTAATAAATTCATTACAAAACATAGAGCAGCAAGCTTCCAACAGGTAGCACAGATAGTTAAGCACATATCAATCATTCCAACTTGGGCATACCTAGAAAACATGTAAAGAAAACGGGTCAACTACGAATAGTTGGTGAGTTTCACTAATTTAAATAAACACTGACAAATCATTTTAATAATCATTTATTAACAATATAATCATGCTGGGAACTATGTTACCCCAGGACATTTCCATTAACTTTCTGGGAACTATGTTACCCCAGAACAAAAATAACCCCTGGGAACTACGTTACCCCAGAACAATAATAACCCCTGGGAACTACGTTACCCCAGAACAATAATAACCCCTGGGAACTATGTTACCCCAGAACAATAATAACCCCTGGGAACTATGTTACCCCAGAACAATAATAACCCCTGGGAACTATGTTACCCCAGAACAATAATAACCCCTGGGAACTATGTTACCCCAGAACAATAATAACCCCTGGGAACTATGTTACCCCAGAACAATAATAACCTCTGGGAACTATGTTACCCCAGAACAATAATAACCCCTGGGAACTATGTTACCCCAGAACAATAACACATGATAAACATTTTGTATATTCTGTGCATCAGACCATATATATATAACTGTACAAGTATTTCCATACGATCGGTATGTACTTAAATACTTAAATAAGACATGTTTTCCGCCCCGGGAAAATATAATTAAAACAATTCATTAAAAGGGGCTCGTGAAAACTCACCTTTTTGTGAGTCGGTGAGTAATATAAGGAACAGCTACGTGCCTGGATCTGTAATATAATATCTAGTCGTTACTATATAATTCCCATAACTTAAATACGTATCAATCGGTACATCTGGGAACATTGTTAACCCAGTACTGTACTCGATTCGGGGACAATGTTAACCCCGTGACACTTCTAAGGACTCAGATTGTGACATTGCTTAGAGTTTGACAGTCAATTTAGTTAAAGTGATGAAATTATAGCTCGGTTTGACACCCCGTTTGGCCGTGGGGCCCGTTTCCGGTATTTCGGTGCCGGAAACGGTATAATCGGGTAAAATTACCCAAATCATCCGAATTATTTTCGGATGATTTATTTTTACTTAATTTACTTAGATTTATGAAATAGTCCATTTTTAGAGTTTTCATGTACCAGTCAGCTCGCTTATGCGAACCTTGCCGGTTTACACGTTTTAAGCTTTAAAAACTTGTTTTTATGTTCTTTTTAGCACAAATAATTACCCGATTAGTCTCGGGTCTTGAAATTTTGCACAAAACTTAATTTGACAGTAAGGAATTTTGTAAAAATTTTCCAGATTTATTTTCTTATATTTACATTTATTTATCTATTTTTAAATCTTATTAAAATACTAAATATATCAAAAATACCAAAACACTTTAGAAAAATCCCAAATTTTTCTGGGATGATCTCTATCATCCTCATAACTTTCTGGAATTTTCCCAGATTTATTTTCCTATATTTACATTTTTTTATCTATTTTTAGATCTTATTAAAACACTAAATATATCAAAAATACCAAAACACTTTAGAAAAATCCCAAATTTTTCTGGGATGATCTCTATCATCCTCATAACTTTCTGGAATTTTCCCAGATTTATTTTCCTATATTTACATTTATTTATCTATTTTTTTTGATCTTATTAAAACACTAAATATATCAAAACTACCAAAACACTTTAGAAAAATCCCAAATTTTTCTGGGATTATCTCTATCATCCTCATAACTTCCTGGAATTTTTCCAGAATTTAAAACTTATTTTTCAAGCCATTTTCACCCAAAACCGAGCTAGAAAGCCCTAGAACTCGTTTCACCGAAAAGCCTACTTAGACTTTTCCAACTGAGCTCAAATTTTGTGGGTGACTTTTATATGATATAAAAAGCTTATCTTAAATTTTCCAGAATTTTTCATCATGTTTTGCTATTTTTCACTATTTTTGGCCAAAACCGAGCATTAAATTCACCAAATATTCATCTTTTATCCAAAAATTACCAAAAATTCACAGATCTCATATTTTCATGTGTAGATCATCTCTGTGAAATTTCGTAACCCAACTCTAAGCACACAACAATCTGTCCATTTTTCATAAACACACGAAAACCGAACTATTTTGTGTTTTCTAGCTTTAGATCGCAAGGATCTCGGTTTCTAGCCTTTGCTAGCCGCTAGATACAACACTTACAAGCACATCAACACCACACCAAGCAAGTTATACCCAAAATCAAGCCATTTCTTTCCTAGTGTCGGTTAAAACATCAAAACAACGATTTTGACCGTAAAAATCCGTTCTCGACTCTTTTTACTCATTTCTTGGACCAAGATCCCTTGTATAACTTGTATACATCTCTTGGTCATGCAAGAGTCGGTTTCATCTCGGGTTTTCACCCGTCTTTCACATGGAAAATTCATTTGACAAGATTTCAACCGTAAAAATTCATTCTAACCACTTTTAACTAATTACTTGGATCAAGATCCTTTGTATAACTTGTATACATCCCTTGATCATACGAGAATCGGTTTCATCTCGGGTTTTCACCCATTTTTCACATGAAAACCTCCTTTTCTCAAGAATTATGAAATAAAAAAACAAGATTCAAGCATCAATTCATGCATATGCCTTGAGATCTTGGTGAAAAATGGATGGGTCTTGGATGAACACTTGAAGTTTGAGAGGATTTGGGAGAGTTTGGATGAAAAAAAAAGAAAAATGGAATGTGTAAAGGAGGGTGTGGGGGTGGCCGGTTCTATTGGGGTGTGTGGGGGGGCCCACATCTCAAATATTGTCCACACATTTGGATTACACAATCCGGATAATGTTGTGGATAATCAGGTTCAGTTCGTTTCTCGTTTAAACTCGTAATTCGGCTTGAAACGAAATTAAAATGGTCGTTTTTCGGGTTAAAGTAAAATTTTCATAAAACTGATTTAAAAACTTTCAAAACTTAACCCATGACATTAAAACATCATATCATTAATAATTACGCATCTTTTTCGGCTTGATTGATCGTCTCTTGCTTGGTTTGGTGTTAAAGGTTTCGTTTATCGTACCGACGTACTAATAAATCGAAATCCTTTTTATGTGCTATAATTCACTTATCCCGAAGCATTAATACCTCGTAAATATCACTAAACATTATATACTTCGTCTATAATGTAATTCCCGATTCGTTCGGGTTTCAATAATCGTTCATTGGTTAATTGTAATTCCATTATGATTCACTATATAATTGAGTATGATTCATACTGTGAACCATATATATTCATATAAACATGCTATAACTCATATAATCAATATTAAATAACACGTAAATAGTATATTCCGGCTAGGGTATACCTGAATTTGCCGGAATCGTTACATTATATGTCTTGGCAAGATAGTCCACATCACTACCCCTTCCGGCGAGATCATTTCGATCCAGGGCGAGAAGAGCGGCATGACCACCAGCGTCATCACCCTCATGAAGGCGCAGAAATATCTACGAAAGGGTCATCCGGCAATTTTAGCCCATATTGTCGAGAAACCTGCGGAGGAGAAGCGAATCGAAGACATACCGATTGTGCGAGATTTTCCGGAAGTCTTCCCGGAGGATTTGTCTGGACTCCCTCCTATTCGACAAGTCGATTTCCAAATCGAATTGACCCCCGGTGCAACACCCATAGCACGAGCCCCGTATCGGCTCGCACCGGCAGAGCTTCAGGAGTTGTCCACTCAATTGCAAGATTTGTTGGATAAAGGTTTTATCCGACCTAGCTCATCACCATGGGGAGCCCCTGTCTTATTTGTCCGAAAGAAGGACGAGACTTTCTGCATGTGCATCGACTACCGAGAGCTGAACAAGGTGACGATCAAGAACCGTTATCCCTTACCCCGAATTGATGATCTGTTCGACCAGCTTCAAGGATAGAGTTACTACTCGAAGATCGATCTGAGATCTGGTTACCATCAATTAAGAGTGCGCGAAGAAGATATTTCAAAGACGGCTTTCAGAACTCGGTATGGTCACTACAAGTTTTCGGTTATGCCTTTTGGCTTAACCAACGCACCAGCCGTATTTATGGATCTCATGAATCGAGTATGCAAGGCGTACCTCGACAAGTTGGTGATTGTTTTTATTGATGATATCCTCGTTTACTCCAAGGACAAGACCGACCACAAAGAACACCTGAGGTTGATCCTAGAATTACTGAAGAAGGAATAATTGTACGCTAAACTCTCGAAATGCGAATTGTGGCTTCGCGAGGTTCACTTCTTAGGACATGTGATTAATGAGAATGGTATCCATGTCGATCCCAGTAAGGTAGAGGCCATCAAAAACTGGGAAGCACCTAAGACTCCGACTGAGGTGCAACAATTCCTAGGACTTGCCAGCTACTACCGGCGTTTTATCGAGGGATTTTCAAAGATTGCTCAACCCCTCACCGCTTTGACTCACAAGGGTACTAAGTACAATTGGGGTGACGTGCAAGAATCCTCTTTCCAACTGTTGAAAACCAAACTCTGTAGCGCCCCTAACCTAGCCGTTCCCGAGGGAACGGAAAATTTTGAGGTACATTGTGACGCATCGATACAAGGTCTCGGTTGCGTGCTGATGCAACTCGAGAAAGTTATAGCCTATGCCTCTCGACAGCTACGGATTCACTAGAAAAACTACACGACCCATGACTTGGAACTCAGAGCTGTGGTGTTTGCTCTTAAGATATGGAGACATTACTTGTACAGTACCAAGTTTACCGTTTACACCGACCACAAGAGTGTCCAACATATCTACGATCAGAAGGAGCCGAACATGCGACAGCGTCGTTGGGTCGAGTTGCTTAAGGATTATGATTGTGCCATCAAGTACCACCCTGGCAAGGCCAATGTAGTGGCCGATGCTCTCAGCAGGAAAGAAACCGATAAACCTAGGCGAGTGTGAGCATTACAACTCACGATTCACGCCAACTTACCCGATCAGATTCGCGATGCACAACTCGAAGCCTTGAAAGATGATAATCTCCCATCAGAACTCATGCGGGGCATGAACAAGCAACTTGAAACCAAATTGGATGGTGTCCGATATTTCGAAAACCGGATTTGGGTTCCACGATACGGAGAGTTGAGAACTCTAGTGATGGACGAAGCACACAAGTCCCGATATTCCATCCACCCTGGCTCAGATAAAATGTACCATGACCTGAAAGCACTTTACTGGTGGCCGAACATGAAAGCCGACATTGCCACCTACGTGAGCAAATTCTTGACTTGTGCCAGAGTCAAAATAGAATATCAGAAACCATCTGGTCTGCTACAGCAACCGGAACTTCCAACGTGGAAATGGGAACACATTTCAATGGATTTCATCATGGGATTACCCAAAACACCGACGGGATGCGATACCATCTGGGTGATCGTTGACCGGTTGACTAAGTCTACACACTTCTTAGCAATCAAAGAATCGGACAAAATGGAAAGACTGACTCGCATCTACATGAAAGAAGTAGTGTCTAGACACGGAGTGCCTGTCTCGATCATATTTGATCGGGATTCCCGTTTCACTTCGCACTTTTGGAAGTCACTACAGAGTGCACTAGGCACCCGCCTTGATATGAGCACCGCATACCATCCTCAGACGGATGGGCAAAGTGAGCGCACCATTCAGACATTGGAGACATGTTGCGTGCATCCGTGTTGGATTTCGGAAAAAGTTGGGAACCTCACTTACCTTTGGTAGAGTTTTCGTATAATAACAGCTACCACGCAAGCATTAAAGCAGCGCCGTTTGAAGCGTTGTACGGACGGAAGTGTCGATCACCTCTCTGCTGGGCAGAGGTGGGTGATAGCCAAATCACTGGTCCAGAACTAGTACTTGAAACCTCTGAAAAGATTGTCCAAATCCGAAACCGTATGGCAGCAGCACGAGATCGCCAAAAGAGTTACGACGACAAGCGCCGAAAGCCTCTTGAATTTCAAGTGAACGACCAAGTATTACTCAAAGTCTCACCTTGGAAAGGTGTGGTTCGCTTCGGAAAGCGAAACAAACTCAATCCACGATACGTTGGTCCTTACCGGATAACTGAGCGCATTGGTTCGATGGCGTACCGACTGGAATTACCAATGGAACTCAGTAGCGTACACAATGTATTCCATGTATCAAATTTGAATAAATGCCTTTCCGATGAAACCCAAGCAGTTCCTTTGGACGAATTGCAAGTTGATGAACAGCTACGCTTCATTGAAGAACCAGTCGAAGTTTTGGATTGGGAAACCAAAACACTCAAGCATAGCAAAATTCCAATCGTTAAGGTTCGTTGGAACTCGAGACGTGGACCGGAGTTCACGTGGGAACGCGAGGATCAAATAATGAAAAAGTATCCTCACCTTTTTTAATGGTTGACCAAACACCGAAAACCGCGAAAGTCTTCAAACCATCAGAAATCACCTGAGGTATGAATTAAATTTCGGGACGAAATTTCTTTCTACTAGGGGATGATGTGACAAACTGAAAATTTTTCTTGCTTTTTCAGACACCCATCGCGACTTAACTCAAATTTTCGGGACGAAAATTCTTTCAACATGGGAATGATGTGACACTCGTCAATTTCAGGTTAACTCCGTTAATTCGAACTCTGTCAATTCAAACTTAAGATCACCTGATCTATAACGCACATCTCATTACATTTAAACTAGGGTTTTAAATGACGCTTAACAATCACTACATGTGTAGTCTTTCGGGATTGCACCGAAACGCAAACGAGTTGACGCAAACCATTGGTGAATAAACGAAAAACATCCAAACAATAATTATTTGATAATTATGTGTTAGGCTTATGTGCTATTTGATAATATTATATAGAACACTAACTCAAGATGCAAACAAGTTACTTTAAGCTAGAAAAGTAATAATTAGAAGTTGAGGGGCCTTGGTGTAACATATTATTATTAATAATAACAAAACCCTAACTCTTTCCCTCTCCCTCCTCAATCCGATCGGGCCCCCTCCCCACACCCCTTGCGACGACAGCCTCCACCACCACCATATCACACCCGTTTTGGCTTGGTTCTTCATAATCGGAGCATCCCGCATTCGTTTCTAAGCATCTCTCACCTTCCTCTTGGTTGTTTCTGCGTTTTTAAGAACGCTAGTGAGGATTTTCTGTGACGCGCATCACTTGGGTGACTTGTTTTATTGAATTCTTCGCAAACAGTGTGTTTCACGTTCCCCTTTTAACTCTTTTAAACGCTTTTCCACTTGGGGGAGAATACATACTCCGAAACGCTTTTAGATTTTGTTATTAGATTATATATCACTTGTAAAGGCTAAGTGGCAAACGAAACAACTAAAGTCCTTCATAACATCGAACCGTTTAGTATTGGATAATAGCGAGTCACTGTTGAGTAGTACTACTGGGTTTGACAAACCCCACCCAACGCTAAACTCGACTGGAGGTCGAGTGGGTGTAATCTTGGCTAACACATTACCATGGTCGGGATAGACCTGGTGGCAAGGCAAATGATAAACAGTTAGCTTCGGTGTCGAACACTTAGCAATACTTGCTTTATAGGCTAGCTACCTATAGATGTATAATTGATTTAACATTATCTGGTAACGCAAACGCAAAACGCAAAACACAAAACGCAAAACGGAAACGTAAACGCAAACGCTTTATTTATATAAACTTGTGAACTCACCAACCCCGTGTTGACACTTTTAGTATGTTATTCTCAGGTAGCCGAGGCGGGCGTGCGGTATAGGATCATGCATTACTTTGAACGCTATTGTTTATGCAAACTTGTTTTTAAACTGTTATTAATTGGGTTTTTAAGTTGTCCTGCGTGACGCAACACTTGGTTTATGGTTTTACGCTTCCACACTTATTTACACTTAAATGTTTTCGTGTTTTGAAAACTTTACTTATGGTTTGATTATAACTAATGATTCCGATCCTGTTAGTTCACACCCTCTGACGGTAAAACTCCGTTAGTGGATTTTGAGGGTGTGACAACTAAAGAAAATGGTTGTTGAAGAAAAGGTGAGAAATACCACACTACAAGTTGAAGTTGAGTTTCTGAATAATCTAGTATCCACTGGAAATATATGTGGTATTTTGAACAAGGTTACAGAAAAAGATAAATACAAAGTTGTTCCTCCACCTTTTAACATTTGCTATTCTCTTAAAGTTGATAAGGAAAAAAGGGAGGCTTATCTCAACCAATTAAGAGATGTGTTCAAAGAGAAGGAAGACTTCTTTGAATATTATGAAAAGGTTATTGTTGATGAACAAGGAGAATTTGTTTAGAAAGAAGATGAGAAAGATGAATAGTCAATTGGTGTGCAAGTTTCTAAAGATGTCTTTAATGAAGATGATTTGGATAAGGATGATTTAAGTGACTCTAGTGATCAAGTTTCAAATGAAGAAATCCAAGCTGCAAAAAGAAACAGAAGGATGGAGAAACCTGACTCAATTGATCAAGATTGAAAGAAAGGACATAAAAATTGAAGAGTTTGTGCCTTTCTCAATTGATTTTGATGGTCACAAGACAAAGAAAACACTTGGAATTGAACCACCTAGACCAAGTGAGAGATTCAAAAATGAAAATGCTCATGAAAATTTCAAAGGAAAGTGTGGTGTAAAAAATGTGATGAATATGGTCACCACACTGATTCTTGTCATGGGAGGTTCATTTTTAAGCCATTCCATTTTCCAGATGAAACAAGTATGATAAGTATTTGGGAAAAGGAAAGGTGTGTGAACAGGTGAAAGAGAACAAGTTTGAACCAAAGGTTGTTAAAAGTTTGAAGAAAGATGGGAAGGATGGGAAAAAACCAAAGAGAAATGTGTTTGATCAAATAAAATTAAACAACCCTTCCATCAAACCTGAATCTGCTGTGAAAAGAAACGTACAGCCATTGAGAATTGTTCCCAATCAAGACTCAAGATCAGTTAAATCTGATGATTCTCAAAAAATCACCAAACAATGGGAAGAAAGGGAAAAGGGATGCTTTCTCAAGAAAGAAACCAAAAGAATTGAATGGTGATGAGAAGATTCTAATGAAAAATGGGTTTGAGGCTCATGGATTTCTGTGGAAACCAAGAGGTGAAGTTCAAGAGTCAGAGAGATTTGATGTGAGAGATTTTACTAGTGAAAATGATTATGTGGTGCAAGAATGCAAAAGCATAATTCCTTATGTGAAGACTCTAAGCCCAATTGAAATTGGATATGAAAATGATGTATCTGATGCTTGTGAAACTGTTTATGAAGATCCCAAGCCTATTTCTTTCACATCCAATGCAATTATTGTTATTGAAACTGATGATTTTCAAGTTGATTCAACTTGCACGTCACCACCCAACTAATAATTCTCTTTGATTTGTGCAGGAACAATCCACTCTACTGAATGATGTATGGTACATGGATAGTGGGTGTTCCAAGCACATGACTTGTGACAAAAGGTCACTTGTTAATTATGAAGAGAAATTTGAGGGTCCAGTAGCTTTTGGTAGTGATGATAATGGTGGTAAAATTGTTGGAAAAAGGATTCTAACCAATAGCAGGTGTCATTTGACAATGTTTTCTATGTAGAAGGATTAAAATATAATCTCTTAAGCATATCCCAAATGTGTGATAAGAGTTATAAGGTGGGATTTGATGATTCACACTGTTTCATCCTCAAACCTGAATTTGTAATTCCACCTGACATGATTATGATAATGGCTCTAAGGAATGGCAATCTATATGAACTGAACATGAATGAAGCTCTTTCCAGAGGGGGTACCTATTTTGTTTCTAAAGCCACTGAAAATGAATCAAAATTTTGGCATAGAAAGTTGTGTCATGTCAATCTAAAGAACATGAACACACTTGTGAAGGGTGAGGAGTGATTGGTTTACCTACAAGGGAGTTCAAGCTGGATGAGAATTGCATCTCATGTCCGAAGGGCAAGCAACACAAGTCTTCACACAAGACAAAACTTATTAACACAATTGATCAAGTGCTTGAGATGCTTCACATGGATCTTTTTGGTCTTTTGAGTGTTCCAAGTATAGGAAAAAAGAGATATTGTCTTGTGATAATTGATGATTTTTCAAGATTCACTTGGGTCTACTTCCTAAGTACAAAAGATGAGGCTGTTGAGTTGATTAAAAGTTGTTTGACTAGGGTTGAGAATCAATTGGATGCAAGGGTGAAGATCATGAGAAGTGACAACGGTACTGAGTTCAAAAATGGAGTAATGGAAGAGTTTTGAGTTGCTAAAGGAATTTCACAACAATTCTCTGCTCCTAGAACTCTTGAACAAAATAGTGTTGTAGAAAGAAGGAATAGAACACTCATAGAAGCTTCAAGAACCATGCTAGTAGATGCTTTCCTACCTATTGCTTTTTGGGCAGAGGCAATCAATACAGCCTGCTATATTCAGAACAGGGTACTTCTCAACAAAAGTCAAGACAAGACTCCTTCTGAGATTTCGTTTAAAAGAAAGCCCTACATCAAGTTTCTCAAGCCATTTGGACGCAAATGTTCATTGTTGAACACTAAGGATTATCTCAACAAATTTCAAGCAAAATCCTTGGATTGCTTCTTTGTTGGTTAGTCAACACACTCAAAAGCTTACAGAGTTTACGTCAAAGATCACTTGAGTGTGATTGAATAATCTAACATTGTGTTCAATAAAAATAAGTTTAATACTATAGATGGTGTTGCATGGCTGTTTGATCTTGAGAAGTTAATCAAGTCTTTCAAGATTTATCGTCAGGACTTTGATGAAACTTTGTATAAGACTAGTGTTGTTGTAGAGGAAACTTCAAAGAAACTTGATTTGGACAAGTTATGGTCAAAGTGTTTGTACTAGATTTCAGTTAAGTCCTAAGGTTTCTCATATGAATGTTGTAAAGAGGATCTTTAGATACTCGAAGGGAAGACCTAATTAGGAATTTGTATCCAAAGAACCAGTCATTTGATCTAGTTGCCTATATAGATAGTGACTATGATGGGATAATATGAGCAGAAAGTCTACTTCTAGAGGTTGTCAATTTTTGGGTGACAGATTGGTGTCCTTGCAATGCAAGAAGCAAAAACCACATTGTCAATCTAAACTGCAGAAGTTGAGTATATTGCTGCATCTTCCTGCTATGCACAAGTTTCTGGATTCATAATCAGATGCTGGATTATGGTCTGAATTTCTTAAACACCCCTATTTACATTGATAACACTGTTGCATCATTTATTGTTAAGAATCCAGTACAACATTCCAAAACCAAGCACATTGAAACCATACATCATTTTATTAGGGATTGTAGTGAAAAAGGTCTAATTGAAGTTAAAAGAGTTGACACAATTGATAATTTGGCTGACCTTTTCACAAAACCATGTGATAGAACCAGGTTTAACTTTTATCTGAAAGCTCTGGGAATGATCAACTCTAATGAAGTCTGATTAATGATGTGTGCTTGTTAGGAAAACTGACTATCTTTTTAAAAGTCTTATTGTATTTTTGTTTGGTATGTGTTCTATGTGCTAATTGACTATCTTGCTAAAGGAACTTAGAGAATGCTTGTGTTTGAATATGTTACTGTTTGTTGATCACTGATGGGTACTCAATTGATTATCTGGATAACTTAGTTTAATGATCAGTGATTTTGTGGGATGTAAGGTTAAGTGTTCTAAGTGATTACTTTGCATGTGTGCTTACCTGATATCTTGATTATGTTTTTAAATATGGCTAATCTGATCTGATGATGTTATTAGGATATTCTAGACTTTGTATCCTTTTATGTCTACTTGTCTTTTATGATGTCATTTAAGATTGTGATTTGAATATGTTACTTTCTGTTAGTGTCAAAATATGTTTTTGTGTCAATATTTCATACTCAAATGAAATTTTCAAATGAATTTTGTTTAAAACATTTTTGACAAAACATAGCAAGTCTTTAATGGTTCTAAGATACAATAAGATTATTCAGTTCAAAGGTTTATAGAAGCTTAAAAGGGTTTTAAAATGAAGAGATCTCACTAGGTGTTATTATGAAACTATTCATTTTTACTTAAACTTATGTCATTTTCTCAAGTTGATATGACACATACTTGTATATGTTTGGTCTTGTCATCTATTATATATTCACAGGATAGCCATTCACCTAAAGACTGAAAGCATTTGGGGA
The DNA here is from genome assembly GCF_021521415.1 of Bidens hawaiensis. Classification (NCBI taxonomy): domain Eukaryota; kingdom Viridiplantae; phylum Streptophyta; class Magnoliopsida; order Asterales; family Asteraceae; genus Bidens; species Bidens hawaiensis. Next base: position 165,499 of record NW_027495382.1, on the reverse strand, counting down.
AATTATGATGTGATTTTTCTGATTCTGTCACTTAAAATTATGTCAATTACTCTAAGTTTAAAGGACATGTATTCTCATATGTGTTTGGTCCTGTTAACCACTTATGGACATACATGTTATTACATTGACTATTTGGCCAATCATATGGATTTAATAGGCTAAAAAGACACTTAGTGCAGTCATTGACATGTATTGTTGTTGTCCCATGATGTGTAAAATCTAGGGTGATATAAACATAAAGAAACTGCTAAACTTAATGTGGAGTTACATTATTGTCTATGCATGTTCCAATATACATCTTTCCGAATGATGGGAAGAAAAGTGAATATCCAGTCATACACGAGCCCATTGGTATTTGGTCACCAAAAATGAAATATCTTATTTGAGAATGACAAAGAACAAATGTGAACTACACCATTTCAAATATTTACTCAACCAAAAGTTGATAAGTGTTCACAGATATTTTTATATAGAGAAATGCAAACATGAGGGTTAATTTTAGAACTACATTGGTGGAGGCAATCATTTAAGTCCTTTAAACATTCCAAATGAAAGGCATGTATGTCCAACTTTTGTGGCCTATAAGTCCAACGTTCAACCTCACATATGTTTGTAAAACTTGAAAAGAAATATCTTAATCTTTAAATTGTTCTGTCATTAAAATTTTGACCATATATCCTGGGGTTGGAGTCTATTCGGGATGATCTGGAGAAAGCCAAATAAGCCTTGAGAATAGATATGGAGCATCAGAAAACAATATGTGTTATCCATTTAGTATTATGCATTTTAAATGAACCTTAATCATATCACCAAAGAAATGAAATTCATGTTGAGTCTAGACCTGCTGTTAACCTGTCTAAACTGTCATAAAGATGCTGAGAATGAAGTATTGAGAAGCAACTTAGTCAATATGATCCCATGATTGAGATCTTTTCAGTAAAAGAAATAAAATAATTTGAAAGGAAAAATAAGTGAAATTTGATCTCTAAATGCACCATTTGCTCTTAAACAATGATTTTTATTGATAAATATATTTGATATTTGGTTTAAGTCAAAAAGAGTTGCATTTTACCTTCAAAAGGTTTGAATATGTATTTTCGAGTAAGGTTTGATGTTTTCAACCTTTCTGAGCACACTTGATGTTGTATGTCTAAGTTTATGTATCATGCTTTGATGGTTTACATAATTTCGGGTAGACTTGACTGTTTTGGTTGAAGTGTACCTCTTTCGGGCAAACTTGGAATTTGATTATGTGTGAATATGTTATTTTGAGTAAGCTTGGGTGATTTGAGAATTTTCTAGCACACTTAACTATTTATAGGATATTTGAATTATTCTAGAAAGCTTTACATTTCAAAATGTTGAATATGAATATTCAAGCAAGCTTTGATATTTTAAGCATTTTCTAGCAAGCTTGTTGTTTTGTTTAAACTGTTTGAGGTATCCGGGAAAGCTTAATGATTATGTATGTGCTTAAATGATTAATTCATGTTTACGAGTACACTTTGTGTTTAGAGCATACTTTTACATCTTAGTGTTGGACTCGGTCTGCCCAAGAGACATATTAAATTGATGTGGCTAGTACGTTATGATCCAAGTCGGGTCATACCCAATAACAAGCTAGACAAACACCGATAATATTTGTTCATATATGATGTGATCATAACAAATGAATATTAACACTTGAGTTATTTGGAAAGGGGTTTCTAAATAAAATGTACTTGTGTAATAAACAAATCATATGGATGATTTATGTTTTATGAAAGAACATTACATAGTGTTATTTAAGTTGGTTAAATAACAATATGTAAATAATAATAACCAAGCATGTCTCTTAACATATAATAGGTTTTATAAGTTATAAGTTATAAGTTATAAACTTATAAAAGTATATATGTACGGAGATATATATATATATATATATATATGTTTAAAGTTTTATAAAAGAAAAAGATAATAACTCTTTCAAATGTAATATTATTATATGTTTGAGTGGAGACATGCAAGGTGAGTGGAGACATGCAATGGTTATTATTGGTGGAGAGAAAGATGCCTTTAAATAAAACCAAGTCTTTCTCTTTCATTTTTTTCATAACACACATAATTTCCAAGTAAACTTTTCTCTCTTCCTCTCTTGGATATTTTCATCCAACATAAGAAAAGAAGAAGAAAATTTCAAGTGCAAATCCTAGCTAGAAGTGGTGTGTTGTTGAAGCTTGGGGTATGCTAGCTTGAGGAGCTTCCAAATTCAAGTTCTTACCTTTGCATCATCATCTCTTTCACCCGGTTTTGTCATATTGAAAGGTAGTAGTAACATTCATGGACTTATAGTGACATGCATGTATTTGATAGTGTGTAATTCGTATTTGGATCCGGGTTTGGGTTTTGCATGTTTAAAATTGGTTTTATACATATCATATTAACAAGATTTAAAACTTTTATATCCGCTGCGTTTTTGGTAAAATAGGGATTTTATCACTTTGATAATCTTGTTAAAAACCAAAAAAGGCATCAAGAGCCACTTATACGAATGCATGCTTCATTAGACCCAAAATTTTTCGGGTTTATGGTGGGTTTCACCATTTGGCCGAAACTTTTTGGGGTTTTGGTTACCCCATGGTTTTTCAAGGTTATACTTTACATGCATGTGGTAATCTTGAAAAACCAAGTCATTTGGATGATTGTTTAGTTTGTTTGGACAAAACCCGAAACTTTCGGTTTGCTTAAGCTTTGGCCGAAAGTTTTGAGGCAAAAAGGGGAACCATTTTGGTCTTGTATTATTGCATATTTGGATGTGTAATAGATATTCATAACCTAGCCATGGCCTTGTGTTTGGTTGAATGATTGTGTTGGTTGTTTGTTCATTCGATTTGGTTGTAATATTTATTTGGGTTTGTAATCTATTTATTCATTCATATGGCTTGTAATAATAAGTAGATTAGATGTATTTCTTTTACTAGAAAAATGTATTAGGATATATTTTGTAAAAGAAGATGCATGGATGGAAGCCCAAATAAAATGATGAAGACCACAACACCGGGAGTAAAAACTTGGAGTATATGGATGCGGAATCAAGTGGGAGTTCACCGACACAAGTGCATGTTCTTTTGGGTCCCTTAGGAGAGACTTTTTGACACACTTGTCTTCGGTCAACAAGTGTGGTCAATATTAGGAGGCTATGGTTATGAACTTGTGGTTGTGTATATTTTATGCCTGCATGGTTGATTTACTTATTATTTGCAATATGGTTTGCTTAACAACTTAAAATCAACTAGCATAAAATTGGTTCCTTAGAAATCGTTAGGTAATAAAAATTGGTTTTATTAATAACTAATGATTTCATAATAAAAATGGGTTTTATTAATTGGAACTTTGAAAATGGGTTTTTCAACTAAGTACCATACATTTGAATACATGCAAATGAAAGGTACAATAAATAGTTTTCCAATCTAGAATTTAGAAAACTAAAATCCCTTTTAAAAACAAGTTAAACACCATCCTTTTATACGACACTTAAGTCACTTGTAGACTTGAAAGTGAGTTAGGATCACCTAAGCACTTTTAAGAAAACTTGTGATCTTAAGGTGATTTTACAAGTACTTTTGGCATTAGGATCACCTAACCACTTGTATGAGTAAACTCACACGTGTGTATAAGTAGGACGACTTGATTTGAAACCATGACTATAGGATCACCTTAACATGGCTTTCAAAGGTGTTGATGGGATTTAACATACCAACTAAACATATGATGTTTAACCGATCCCATAAAACTAGAAGTTGCAAAGGGTTGCAATTGTCAAACGTTGACTACCTTGTTAATTCGAATAGTAGGATAATGGCCACCTAACTACTATTTGAATGAAACGTTGGGTTCTAGATTTTAATCAATAATTGTGTTGGAGACATTTAAAGGGTATTAAAGATTAAAATTTTATTAATATCGAAAATACTAATTTGAACTTTGTTAAAATTCTTTTAGATGGCCGCAAACAACGCACCGAACGCAATTATCCCACACGTGCATAATTTATCACTAAGATCCATTCTGGATAAGGATCGTCTAAGTTTTAACAACTTCATGGATTGGTATCGAAACTTGAGAATTGTTCTCAAGTAAGAAAAGAAGTCTTATATTTTAGACGATCCTATTCCCGATGAACCCGATGTCAATAACTTGGATGCCTATGTGGATTGGTTAAAATACACCGAGGATTCGGTGCAAGTTTCTTGCCTCATGTTGGGAACAATGATTCCCGAGATCCAAAAGGATTTCGAGAATCATGGGGCGTATGACATGATAACCCAACTTAAGGAAATGTTCCTTACTCAAGCTAGGGTTGAGCGATTCGAAACGGTTCTAGCGCTTCATGCATGTCATATGGAAGAAACCCAATCTGTTTCATCTTATGTACTTAAGATGAAGAGCCACATTGATCGGCTAGAACGGCTTAACTGTCCCGTCTCAAAAGAGTTAGCCACAGATTTAATCCTAAATGGCTTAACTAAAAGGTTTGAGACATTCGTCATGAACTACAACATGAATGGATGGGACAAAAGCATTGGTGAGCTTCACGCAATGCTTAAGACAGCCGAGGCCGGCATGGGTAAAAAGGTTTTACCCGTTCTTGCGATCAATGAGGGTGGCTCAAAGAAAAGGCATCACCCGGAACCAAAAGAAAAGGTTGCCGTTGGTAAGGGGCAAGTCAAGAAGGGGTTCAAGGGAAAGGCAAAGGCGGAGCCAAAGCCAAAGAAGCTAAAGGTTAGCGCTGAGGATCCGTGCTTTGGTTGTGGTGAGATAGGTCATTGGATGAGAAACTGTCCGACCTATCTCAAGGAGTTGAAAGCTAAGAGGGATGCGGGGCAAACCTCAGGTACAACTTTCATGATTCACATTGATCTTAATATTATTTCTTCTAACACATGGGTATTGGATACCGGATGTGGAACTCACATATGCAATTCATTGCAGGGGTTCAATAGAAGAAATGAGGTGAAGAAAGGAGATATAAGTCTCTTCATGGACAATGGAGCAAAGGTTGACGTCCAAGCCCGAGGAGATTATGTTTTAAAGCTTCCAAATGGTTTGGAAATTGTTTTGAAAAACATTTTATATTCCCCTAGTTTAACTAGGAATATTATCTCTGTTTCTGTATTAAGACAATCTGGTTATGACTTTAAGTTTGTTGTAATGGTATTTATGTTTTCATGGATAATGTCTTTTATTTTAAAGCGATGCCGTTTTATGGCATTTATGAATTAATTCATGATGACTCATACATTGATAACTCGTTGTACCAAGCTAACACCAAAAGACTCAAAATGGATTTGAGTAATACTTTTCTTTGGCATTGTCGTCTTGGTCACATAAACAAGAATCGTATTCATACACTTCGAAAGAATGGTCTTTTGAAATCAAATGTTGATTCATTTGATGAATGTGAATCTTGTTTATTGGGAAAGATGACCAAATAACCCTTTAATGGAACAAATGAAAGGGCGAAAGACTTATTAGGTATCATACATTCAGATGTATGTGGACCTTTTAGCACAATGACAAGAAATGGTGAAAGATACTTCATTACCTTTACCGACGATTATAGTCGCTATGGGTATGTGTTCTTGTTAAGACACAAAAATGAGGCCTTTGAAATGTTCAAAGTCTTCCAAAATGAAGTACAAAATCAACTCAACAAAACAATCAAAGTACTACGTTCCGATAGAGGAGGTGAATACCTCAATGATGCGTTTCTAGAACATCTTAGGAGTTGTGGGATTGTCTCACAACTTACTCCACCTGGAACACCACAACATAATGGTGTGTCCGAAAGGAGGAATCGAACTTTATTGGACATGGTTCGATCCATGATGGCTAGAAGCTCATTACCTCTATCATTTTGGGGTTTCGCTGTGATCTCTGCTGCCCGTATTTTAAATATGGCACCAACCAAGAAAGTGGATAGGACACCTTTTGAAATATGGCATGGAAAGGCTCCAAAATTTTCATATTTAAAGGTATGGGGTTGTGAGGCTTATGTTAAGATCTACACCCCTGAAAAACTTGAATGTCGATCCACTAAGTGTATATTTGTAGGATATCCCACGGATTCGATGGGATATTATTTCTACAATCCAAGCGAGCATAAAGTCTTTATAGCTCGAAAGGCTAAGTTCTTGGAAAGAAGGTTCCTTATGGAAGGAACTGATAGAACTTTAGAACTCGAAGAGGATCGAGAACTACAAGCCGATACACGTTTGGTTGACGCTAGCAATCAACAAGAGGTTGTTGAGGGTGATCAAATGGTTGATCAAAACACACAAAACATTCGCAAATCTGGTAGAGTTAGCACCCCACCTGAGAGATATGGATTTTTCATGGATGGATGCTACGTGGTTGATTCGGATGAACCCACCACTTACCGAGATGCAATGTCGCAATCTGATTGTGACAAATGGCTAGAAGCCATGAATGTTGAGATGCAATCCATGCATGACAATCAAGTATGGGACTTGGTTGTTCCACCTCTAAATTCCATGCTGGTTGGAAGTAAGTGGGTTTTCAAGAAGAAAACTGATATGCATGGAAACTTGGATACTTATAAAGCTAGACTTGTAGCAAAGGGTTTCACTCAAACTCAAGGGGTTGATTATGATGAAACTTTCTCGCCCGTGGCGATGCAAAAGTCTATGAGGATATTGTTTGCCATAGCCTCATATTATGACTATGAGATATGGCAAATGGATGTCAAAACTGCTTTTCTAAATGGGCATCTTAATGAAGATTTTTATATGGTTCAGCCTGAAGGTTTTGTCGATCCACAACATCCTAACAAAGTATGCAAGTTGAAGAAATCAATCTATGGATTGAAACAAGCATCCAGAAGTTGGAATCATCGTTTTGATGATGAAGTTAAGAAATTTGGATTCATCAAAAACGCTGATGAAGCTTGTGTGTATAAGAAAGCTAGTGGGAGCATCATAACCTTTCTGGTATTATATGTCGATGACATATTACTGTTTGGAAATGACATTCCAACCTTGGAAGGTGTGAAAGCCTGGCTTGGAAGCTGTTTTTCCATAAAGGATCTTGGTGAAGCCGCCTATATTCTGGTAATAAGAATCTATAGGGATAGATCAAGGCGGTTGATAGGTTTGAATCAAAGTGCATACATTGACAAGATCTTGAAAAGGTTCAAGATGGAAAACTCTAAGAAAGGTTTGGTACCTATTCAAAGAGGAACGATGTTGAGTGCTTCTCAATGTCCAAGCTCAAAGGATGAGCAAGACAAAATGAGTGGTATCCCATATGCATCTGCTATAGGATCCATCATGTATGCCATGATTTGCACAAGACCGGATGTGTCATGCGCCTTGAGCATGACAAGTCGATACCAACAAAATCCGGGAACTAGCCATTGGATGGCTGTTAAGAGCACATTGAAGTACCTTAGAAGGACTAAGGATATGTTTCTAATATATGGCTCTGGTGAGGAGGAACTCGTTGTAAAGGGTTACACTGATGCGAGTTTCCAAACTGATCGAGATGATTCTCGATCACAATCGGGATACCTTTTCGTTCTCAATTGTGGTGCTGTCTCATGGAAGAGTGCAAAACAAGACGTGGTAGCTTTATCCACCACTGAATCTGAATACATCGCCACCTCCCTGGCAGCTCAAGAAGTTGCATGGAATAGAAAGTTCATTGCCGATCTAGGAGTGGTTCGTACCATTCAGGACCCTCTAGAGATCTTTTGTGACAACGAGGGTGCGATTGCTCAAATCAAGGAACCCCGTTCACATCAAAAGACTAGGCACATTGAGCGGAGATTCAACTACATAAGGGATGAAGTTGAAAAGGGAAAGATATGTATTCGAAAAGTTCACACTGATCAAAACATTGCGGACCCACTCACGAAACTCCTTGAAAGGCCGAAGCATGAGAGTCATACTTGCGCCTTAGGACTTCGATATTCTAGTGATTGGATTTGATCAAAATTTGTATTTGGATATTGGAACAATTTTTTTTAACTCAATCATATGGTTTTGGTTATGGTCATGTTCTTGAGTTATGTTCCATTTTAGTATGTTTAAATCCGTGAATAATTTGAATTATTCTAAACGTCCGTAGTTGTTCATATTTGTGGGAACAAATGTGAAAGTAAGACTATTATGAACTTGGATTGGTAGATATTCATGAGGTATGAATATAGCAAAGGGTTGCTGCCAAGGTTCATAGATATTTATGGGATAAATATTGGACTGACCCGTTCTCAATTTTACTGCATGGAATCCTTGGGATTTGTGATCATAAGTAAATTTGAGTAAATGCGAACTTCATAGTATCCTCCGACCTGAGATACATATTGGGTCTTGATATTCATCGACTATTATGCTTTGACTTAGTTCTTCGCTGCTCTGAAATATGTCAGTACATAAGGCTAAGCTCTAGTATAGTACAAGGTGATAGTGAGAGACGTACGTAGTCAATATGGGATTTGTCCCTCTTATTCGTTGAGAGTTAAATGTCTAAGGCCTGACAAGTTAAATCAACAGAGAATGATCACTGTGTGTCTCTGGATTTAACATAACATTTGTGGCAAAAGGATAAATGATAGTTTCACCTAAATCATTTTCAAGTATGGGACTTGAAAGGGATGATGTTATTGAATGGCACTTCATCATACGTATTAGGGGTAGTAAACCGTAGTTAGGCGGTATTTGCTACTTGCATCAATCTTCTATGTATCATGTGCAAGTGGGAGATTGTTGGACTCGGTCTTCCCAAGAGACATATTAAATTGATGTGGCTAGTACGTTATGATCCAAGTCGGGTCATACCCAATAACAAGCTAGACAAACACCGATAATATTCGTTCATATATGATGTGATCATAACAAATGAATATTAACACTTGAGTTATTTGGAAAGGGGATTCTAAATAAAATGTACTTGTGTAATAAACAAATCATATAGATGATTTATGTTTTATGAAAGAACATTACATAGTGTTATTTAAGTTGGTTAAATAACAATATGTGAATAATAATAACCAAGCATGTCTCTTAACATATAATAGGTTTTATAAGTTATAAGTTATAAACTTATAAAAGTATATATGTATGGATATATATATATATATATATGTTTAAAGTTTTACAAAAGAAAAAGATAATAACTCTTTCAAATGTAATATTATTATATGTTTGAGTGGAGACATGCAAGGTGAGTGGAGACATGCAATGGTTATTATTGGTGGAGAGAAAGATGCCTTTAAATAAAACCAAGTCTTTCCCTTTCATTTTTTTCATAACACACATAATTTCCAAGTAAACTTTTCTCTCTTCCTCTCTTGGGTATTTTCATCCAACACAAGAAAAGAAGAAGAAAATTTCAATTGCAAATCCTAGCTAGAAGTGGTGTGTTGTTGAAGCTTGGGGTATGCTAGCTTGAGGAGCTTCCATATTCAAGTTCTTACCTTTCAATCATCATCTTTTTCACCCGGTTTTGTCATATTGAAAGGTAGTAGTAACATGCATGGACTTATAGTGACATGCATGTATTTGATAGTGTGTAATTCGTATTTGGATCCGGGTTTGGGTTTTGCATGTTTAAAATTGGTTTTATACATATCATATTAACAAGATTTAAAACTTTTATATCCGCTGCGTTTTTGGTAAAATAGGGATTTTATCACTTTGATAATCTTGTTAAAACCCAACACTTAGGATAGATAAGTCTTCTCTAGCACACTTTGCGTCTCTAAAATTGTTTCCGGGACACATTTGAAAGTATAAAAGAACTTGAATGAATAGTGGTTAAATGTTTTGCACTTTCGGGTAAGGTTTGTGATATGTTCAGTTATTTGAGCAAGGTTGATAATTAGAAATATTTCTAAGATGTTATTTTGGGTATCTTAACTGATTCCTAGCAAGGTCTGATTCCTAGCAAGGTTTCCTATTTGATGTTATATACTTGATTATTAGTCTTGTGATTTATTTCTCGAGCAATCTTGTATTTCGAGTACGTTTCCTTCATTTATTTCTTTTTAGATTTACTTTTAACTTTTTAATTTCTGAACAATGTCTGAAACGAGCAAGCTCTGATAAGAGGGATTTCCAAGTAAGGTTTACTAAGAAATGCTTTAACGAGCAAGGTACTATATGGGAAAACCTTATCAGGCAAGGTTTTAAATTGAAAAAATATTTATTTGAATAATGTTACTGTTTGACATCTATTTACTCAGTAAAAGACAAAAAACATTTAAAACCCACTTTCAAAAATGTATAAAAGAGGGAGTTAGAGAAATTCTTAACATTTTCATCTCTCTCTCTACTTCCACTTTCGCTATCGTTTCAGAAACCCAACCAACTTAAGTCAATTAACTCAAAATCCTAACCCTAATTAGTCAGCCCACACAATCCGACTCGGTAAGCATCAATTAAGAGTTTTCCGACAATGATTGTGTAAATATGGGCATTTAATCTTCATTTTTACTAACTCTCTGTTTGTTTTGTAGGTTATTAAATTGTTGAAGATCAAGTTTTTAATGACATTTCTTTTCTACTTCTTCAAATTGTAACCTAAAACTATTCAAAGATATGAGCTTTATGACTAACATTTTCTTTAAATGTGTTTTTTGCTTGAACAGATATGGCGGATGATGAACCGACATATCCTTTTGAGCACAAGCATACCATATGTGCTCTGTTGCAAGTTACTCCGGATAATGAGGAGGTGGCATACATGATCAGGGGGTTACAAAGGTCCAATATTCGATTTTCCTTGATAGAAGTGCCATGTACTTTATAGAAATCATCTTTTGGATTTCTGGCGCTCTACTGAACTTAAGGATGATCAAGATGGTAGGAGTTTGAAAGCCACCATGGCAACTCACGAGATGCGGGTTACGAAAGGCTGATTCGTAGATGTCTACAATTACATGATGACGACCATAAACCGATAAATTTTACAACCGATCATCTTTTGAAGATTTTTACACAAACCATGGGTTATCAAGGGAATGGAAAGAAAGGACAGTTTTAAAAAGGAATGTTCCTAAACTTGTATCGGTTTTTGATTCACCACATCATTCAGGGCTCTGCCCCTAGGAAGGGATCATGGACTCTTATGAGTCGGGATTTGGCAAATGCAACAGTTGCACTTTTTTATGACCTTCCATTTAATTTCTCAAAGATGATCTTTGAAGGAATGGTTAGTATGTTGAAGAAGCCCAACAAAGAAAAATTCTTAGCCTATCCCAGAATCCTTCAAATTATTTTTAACCAAGTGTTACAATATTTTCCCACTAAGGGAACTACTCATGTGCTTCAGAATCCTAATGTGTTCAAGAGGATTGCTACCTTGGCAAGCACAAGTCATTTCAATCCACAGGCTGAGTTTGATATGCTTCCGTGGTTAGTTGATCATGATGCTGATATTATGCAGATACAGGATTTAACCTCTGAGGAGGAAGAGGAGGATGTGATGGATGTTGATGATGATGATGATGATTCTTATTGAGATGGTGGGGAAGGAGGAGATGTAGGAGGAAATATTGTTGCTGAACAAGTTCAGGGGGAGAATGTGCATATACCCTCACCACCAACCACACCCTTGCCTACACCTCCAGCCACACCACCTTCCTCACCACCCCATGACCAACTTACCCAATCACCACCAATCTAAATACCACCTATCCATACCCAAAGCCCACCTGAAACCCATGACCAAATTGATCAAACCTCTGACCAACCCTTAACCCAAACGCAAACCTTTATCCAAGAGCCAAGGCACACTATACATGAACCTTACATTCCTCAAACAGTTCCTACTCCCTTACTAAACTTTCCACTCACACCAATTTAATCACCAACCTATTCCCAAATCTTTGAAACTATTCAAACTACATCTACACCCCTAATCCAAACTTTAAACCCTTTACTTTCTACCAGTAAAAATATCATACGGATCCTAAGCCCACCTACTGAACCTTCCCATACCAACACTGATATACCAGATCCTTTTCTTGATATTCCAACAGAAACCACTTCCACCAATGATTATCTGTTCAAAAAAAATATGGATTTGCTGATAGAAGTTGTGGATGTGAGGGGGAGGAATGAAAAATTGTTGAAGGAGAATGTTGATTTGAAATTCAAGCCCTAGAGGCTGAGGTTGAGAAGACCTCAGCAGTACCAAAACAGGGGAGAATGTTCCAATTTCCACTGTTATAGATGTAGAGATGGTAGAGGTTGATGTGGAGATTGAGGCTGATGCTTTGAAAAATATTTCAAATATGTATGATGATAGTGATATTGATGATAGTGAAGAAAGAGGATTTGATGAAGAAGGGTATGAAGGAGATGACTCAGATGGAGGTGAACAAAACTATGATGCTCAGGATGTATTATCAAAGAAAAATGCGGTGACTGAAGAAGGAGAAAAAGAGATAGTACATAAAGATGATGTTTTTATGAATGATCAGTTTACTGAAAATATTTTGACAACAGAAGCCATAGCAACTGATGTTTTTGCCACTGATGTATTGACTGATGAATTGATGGATGAAGGTGTAGCATTGAGGAACTGGTTCTAATAAGGAGATGGAGAATTTAATTGATGAAATTGATAATTTCCCACCTGATTCAGAAAATAAGGATGGAGAAGGGAAAAGCTGTAATTGAATCTGAATCTGATGATGAGCCTGTTGATACACAGGTTGTGGATGATGAGGAGGAAGATGAGAATGTACAGGCTACCAGAAGGCATGTCAATATTGTGAGAGAGACAATGGAGAGGAAATTTATTGCCCAAACCATGACTGTAGAAGAGCTGGCTGAGCAAGAATCCTTAATTGAACAAGCAAACATTGACAAGACTCTTAATCCGAATAATGATGATGTTGACCAGGAAGTAATTGAGGTCTTGATAAAAATGAAACAAGCTGAGGAGGTTGACAACACCCTACCTTTGGTTATTAGTAAGTTTGTTGAATCTGAAGACCCAACCACTGCTGAAACTATACATGATGAACCTATCAAGTAGATGGTACCTGACAAAGTTGGAGAATCTCTCATAACCATAGCTTCCAAGAGATGGGTGAAGGAAGTTGTAGAAGATATTGAGAAAAAACCCTTCTGCATGGAGCTGTGTTGATGATGGTATATATGGAAAGAAGTATTCAAGAAAGAGGTTCATATATAATGATCAAAATGATGATGAAACTGACAAGAAAATGGCTAAGAAAGATGATGAAACTGAATATATTGTTGAAAGCCCCAAGGAACACACAAGCCCTGTGATGGTTGTTACTATTCAGGTTGTCATGCCTGATGCTGAACCTGATCTTAATGAACCAAAAATACAAGCACTTGATGACTCAACTGAATAAGAAGATGGCACTGAAGCTGATGAAAGTGCTGGAGATGGTGATGATGGGAGTACTGATGATGATGAGGAGGATGACAATGATGATGACAATGATAATGATCATGGTTATAAAGTGGGAAAAGTTGATGTTATCTCACCTCAAATTGTAATAACTGATGAACAGAGGGAGAACATACAACAGAGTCTTGATGAAGCAAGAATGAATAATCCTCTGATTGTGAGTCTGATAAGACATGGGTATAAACTTGAAAATTTGGCTCCTCTATCTGATGAGGAGTTGCAAAAGCTAGTTGATAAAAAAGATCATGAAATCAGGAAGAGGATTGAAAAGAAAAATAAAGGTTCAATGAAGTATAGAGAATATTTGAGAAGACATGGATTGAATGAGAAGTATTTTGAGTAGAATGAACTTCAATGATTTGGAAAGACATTATAATATGACCAGAGAAACTATAGAGAAAGAGGAGAAGGAGAGATTGGCAAGAGAGGTAAAACACATTAATAAGATAAATGATTTGTCGAAAAGGTTTGGTGGAAAATGTAAATATTTGATTGATAAAGGAATGGCTCCTGAATTGGTAGACAGTTTGACAAATTAGAAGGTTGAATCTCATTTCAGAAGATTATCAATGAAAGATCAACCAAAATCTTCTACTAAGAAATCAAGACTTGTAACCCTGGATGAAAAGAGCAAAATTGAAAAGAAGAAGAAATGGGAAGAGGAGCAGTTAGAGATGTTGAATAGATTGATGGAGGCAAGGGGGAAATTAAGTGAATGTGAAGGAATGAGCAGAATAGACAAACTGGCTCTACTTATGTCTGAGATGGAGAAGGATGGTCTTGAAAGAGCTGAAGCATCAAAACCATATGTCCCTATACAAGTCAAACCAGAACCTATCGAACAAAGAGATCCATAGGAAGATGATGAGATAATCAAGACAGTGTAGTAAATAATGAAAAATAAGGGTATAAAGAAAATGCTTTTGTTATGCTGGGAAAAGCATAATTGAAACGATTTTTTTATGAACAAAAGGCCGAATGGGAGAAATTGTTGGAAGAGCAAAGGAATCCCAGTAGTTTTATAGCTGGACCTGGTGGAGTAAAGTATGTACCAGTCGGTCAACTTGGGGATGAAAATATGATGAATATGATTGGTAGATTATTCATAGATGGAGGTGAAAACCTTGTAGATCTGTTAAATATGCAAGCGGAGATGGTGATCTCCATATATAAGAAGAAATTTGAAGTTGTGGGGGCCACTAAACCCAGAAAATCTATTCCATCAAGACCCTCAGCTTCAAGAGGAGAAAGTTCTGCAACCAGAGTTACTCAACAAAGACAAGAAATGCAACCATCTGATGTGGACCTACCTATTAAGCTGTTCAATGACTCTGTTTCTCGGACATTGAAAGTAGTGATGGAGAATAGAGAACTGAAAGAGATTATCTTCAAAGATGACTTTACAGACTACAAGAGAGAGCAACTACAGAAAATGGCAAGTATGAACTTATATGACTATCATGATAGGAACAAGCTTGCTGGAAGGCAACAAAATGATTTGTCAAAGTACTTAAAAAATGAAGCTGAATTAGGATTCCCTTTGTTGGAGAAGAAGAAGAAATGGAAGTTTATAGAGAATGAAAAGACAATGAGAGGAAAGAGACTGAGTGACATTATGCATACTGAGTTTGACTATATTTGCAAGGTAGGGAATAAAGATCCATTGGCCAACATGATAATCTGAATCAGTATGAGAAGAAGAATGACTAGGCAAAACCATGAAGTTTAGCAGAATGGTAGAATTGCAAGAATCGACTATAATGAGAACAATGGTTTCTACATTCTCAGGAACTCAGGTAGAACAACATTGGCCACTATCAAAAATGATGAAGACCTGACCTACCTTCAAATCTGGACAATTCCTGAAAATCATCCTCAATTGTTTATATTTAAGGAAAAGGCAGGAGGAGTGAGAGTTGAAAGAAGACAAGCAGCCTACAACTCTAGAAGATGAAGACCATGTTTAGATTAGGCTTTGCTTTGTAATGTCCACTTGACATTAGTCTCACTTTGTAATATTTTGATTTTGTTATGTAATTTGAATTTTGATTTGATGTGTATTTTGATCTAAGTGTATGTAACCATAGATGTGAGAACCGAGCCATATGTCATTCTTTAACAAAGAGTTGAAAGGATTTCTGAAGAACAAGTTTGCTCGTTAGATCTTATCGGGAAAAGTCTGCAACGGTCAAGAAGATTGAAGTTTGCTAGGTGAAAATACTCTAAGTAAAGTCTACCCGGAGAACTGTTCACCAGCACACTTCAAGGTTACCAGGTCTACTCGTAAAAGACAAAAGGCACACTGCCTACTCGGAGAAGACAAACGACACAAAGTCTACCCGGAAGACCTGTTTTTACACTTAGTATTTATTTGAATATGTAATATGATTATATATCAAAAGTATCTACAATGATATCCCCAAAAAGGCCCCCTATGGGCTAGTGGCTGTACTATAACTACCCAAGATTCACTCCATGTTAGCATCGCCACTAACTGCTTACACAGAGTATCAAAAAGCGGACCCTGACTACTACCACCCTAACATGATCTAAGCATGGTGGTACACCAACCACACCAACACTGCCACCATCACCACCAACACCGCCATCAAACCCCGAATCCGTGTCTCCATCCGGTCAATCATCCACTGGGAGTATGCGCCCTCCCTCCTCAGATGGCCAATCGCGTACTGGCTGTCCAGTACGCAGTCCGCCAGGTGTCTCCTCCTCTGGATCCCCACCGTCAAGGCGATGGTGTGCTCAACCACCTGCTCGGTGAGCACTCGGAGCCATGCAGCCTCAGCGGAGGGACGCTCATCCCTCTCCAGCCTAGGGGTACCCCACACGGGTGGAGGCACAGGCTCAGGCTGGGGGCGGGAGGACTCGCCCCTGTGGTAAGTGGGTCTGGGTGGGGTAGAGGTAGGTGGGACATAAGGGACACTGATCCGCGCCGTGAGGCGGGGACCGGGTCTGGGAGGGGTAGGGGTGACTTGTGGTACGGGTGGGGTGGGGGATCTGGCAACCCTAGTAGGGGAGGACAGGCTAGCACTCCTACGGCTAGTCTCACTAGGCTCAGTGTTGGATGCTAGGCGTAAGCTCCTGGAGTTCCCGGAACTGACCTCCTCCGGGTTCTCCTCCACTGACAGACTTCGAGACCTCGACATCCTTACCTGTACACAAGTTAGCAAACATATAGTTCCTTCCATAATGTAAATCACAATTAATATACACATACTTATACAACTTTGTCACATAAAAATATTATCATATACTTACACATATGTTGCCGGTTTTACCTATTAATGTTCCTCGTGACTTCCCCTGAATTCCCTCGTGTGGACAAGTCTGTTATTATGTTCCGGACCATAATAACTCACTTGTCCATCCAAGTTCATCCAGATCTCGTCACTATAAATTATTAGTTGATATTCAGATCCTATAATACTTGAGCTACTGGTTATATTTTAGGTATCTTTTAAAGACATCCTAATTCTTTATAACCAATGGCTCTGATACCAAGTTCTGTAACACCCCGTAACCGCATCGGAAACGTAAACCGGATGCAACAGACACATCTGATATCAACAGCATTGCTTATAAAGAAAACGCCACTACATTGATTTACACCACATTACAATGTTCCGAGTTTAGTTATCGTCTAGGCGATAGCACATAAGTTTTACCAACAATACATTATCATATTTAATACAAAAAGATCATTAAGCTTCCACAAAAAGCACGCATCATCAAGCATGTAGCAATTATTCCAGTTTGGTGGTACCTAAAAAGCATGTAAAGAAAACGGGTCAACTACGAATAGTTGGTGAGTTTCACTGATTTAAATAAACATTGACAAATCATTATAATAATCATATATTAGCGATGTAATTATGCTGAGCCCACAAGTGAAACCTCTAACTATCACACACAACCCCGTGGCATACTCCGCCCACGAACCTGCCCCAAACCGCTATGCCTAACATTACATAGCAAAGTATATATAACACCCAAAATAGACATGTGCAACTGGCTGGGAAACATCAGCAAATCCATGCCGGACCAGTTGGGTTTGTCAGACCAATAGTACTATCCACACCCTACCGGCTTTCAGCTAATCACTCGTGTTGCGGGGCCTTACAATGTTAGCAACTCAGACAATTACCATCTTAGTACATTTCCGTCGATTCCCGTACAATAAAACATATATAAATACACGCAAATCCATGCGTTCAGTATGTACTTAAACATTTTAGTAACAACATGCTTTCCGCCCCGGGAAAATATTTAAAAACAATTCAGGAAAAAGGGGCTCGTGAAACTCACCTTATCGTAAGCAATTAAGTAACACAGTATGCCAGCTACTAGTCCGGATCTGTAATACGATCCCTAAGTTCGTTACTATACAATCACTATTAATATAACTTTAACCGTGTTAACCGGTGCGTCTAGGAACATTGTTAACCCCGTACGGTACTCGTTCCGGGGGTAATGTTAACCCAGAAACACTTCTCCGGACTCAGATTGTGATATCGTTTAGAGTTCACTAGTCAAAATTACTATTAGTCGTTTTTCCCGTTTTGCGTGCCTAGCACGGTTATCCGTTTTTACGTTTCAAAAATGAGTTTGATCACACACGACCCGAAAATAGTTGTTGACTGATAATTTAATTATGGTTGTGAATTTAGAGCTCGGTTTAGACGCCCCGTTTGGCAGCGGGACCCGTTTCCGTCATTAGTGTACCGGAAACTGTTAAATCCGGTAAAAGGTACCCAAATCATCCGAATTATTTTCGGATGATTTATATTTACTTGTTTAACTCAATTATATGAAAATAGTTCATTTTTAGGGTTTTTATACACCAGTCAGCTCGCTTATGCGAACTTTACCGGTTTACGCGTTTTAAGCTTTAAAAGTTTGTTTTTGCACCAATAATTATCCGTTTAATCCCGGATCTTGAAATTTTGCACAAATCACTTTTTGACAGTGGGGAATTTTATAAAAATATTTCCAGAATTAATTTTTATATTTAAAATTTATTTATCTATTTTTAAACACCATTAAAACACTAAATATGTCGTAAATACCAAACGATCTTAGAAAAATCCCAAATTTTTCCTGGATCACCCCTGCCATACACATAGTCCCCTGAAATTTTCCAGAACCAAAATCTTCTTTTACATGCCATTTTCACTAAAACCGAGCTAGAAAACCCTAGAACTCGTTTAACCGAAAAGCCTACTTAGACTTCTCCAACTGACCTAAGATTTTGTGTGTGACTTTTACATGATATAAAAAGCTTATCTGCAATTTTCCAGAATTTTTCATGATATTTAACTATTTTTCACCATTTTTAGCCAAAACCGAGCATTAAATTCACCAAATATTCATCCTTTGTCCAAAAATTACCAAAATTTCACAGATCTCATATTTTCATGTGTAGATTATCTCTGTAAAATTTCATGACCTAACTCTAAACACATCACAATCTGTCCAAATCACAAACATTACATAAAAACCGAACTACCTTGTGTTTCTAGCTTCAAATCGCAAGGATCTCGCTTTCTAGCCCTTGCTATCAACTAGATACAACACCTACAAGCACAATAACACCACACCAAGCAAGTTACACCCACAATCAAGCCATTTCTTTCATGGTTTCGGTTATGCTTTAAAAACAAAGATTTAACCGTAAAAATTCGTTTTTGGTTCGTTTAACTCCTTTCTTGGACCAAGATCCCTTGTATAACCCGTATACATCACTTGATCATGCAAGAATCGGTTTCATCTCGGGTTTTCACCCTTTTTCACTTGAAACCTCATTTTCTTGTAATTAAACTCGAGAAAGGAAGATAAACACGTACATAACACGATCTTTACCTCAGTTTTTCTTGCTAGAATCCGCGGTTTTTAGCTCAAGGGGTTGAGAGGAAATGAAGATTGTTGAAAGGGTTGGATGAAAAAAGAAATGAAAGGATAGGGGAAGCATCCCCATCCGATCGGACTACATGGAGGGGTGGGGTGGGACCCACCTTTTCAATCTTGGCCACTCATTTGGATATCTGTAATCTGGATAATGTTTTGGATAATCTGGTTCAGTTCGTTTTTCGGTTAAACGTTTAATTCGGCTTAAAACGAGGTTAAATCGGTAGTTTTTCGGCTAAAAAATGAAATTTATATAAAACCGATTTAAAAATTTTAAAAACTTAAACCATGACTTTCATTAACTTAAAACATCATATTATTAATAATTGCGCATCTTTTTCGGCTTGTTCGATCGTCTCTTGTTTGGTTTGGTATTAAAGGTTTCGTTTAACGTACCGACGTACCATTAAATCGAAATTCTTTTTATGTGCTTTAATTCACTTATCCCGAAGCTTTAACACTTCGTAAACATCACTACATATCATATATCTCGTCTATAATGAAATCCTCGATTCATTCGGGCTTCAATAATCGTTAATCGGTTAATCGTATTTCCAATACGATTAGCTGTATAATCGAGTATAATCCGTAATGTGAATCATACATACTCGTATAAACGCATTATAATTCATATATTCATTATCAAATACACATAAATAGTATATACCGGCTAGGGTATACCTGAATTTGCCGGAATCGTTACACATATTCTCATTTTATTAACCGAAACTAGATAAACGGGATGTTACAAGTCTTCCCTTCTTAAAGAGGTTTCGTCCCTGAAACCTAACTATTACATAAGCTTGTGCATCTCTTCTTCAATTTCCCATGTAGCATATGATCCCTTGCGAAGCTTCCATATCACTTTCACTAGTGGGATAACTTTATGACGAAGCTGCTTTTCCTTGCGATCAAATATCTCGATGGGTTGCTCAATGTAGTTCAAATGTTCATCAATCTCAATGTCCCTTAATGGCACATGAGACGTGTCATCGGCTAGACATTTTCTCAGATGAGAGACATGAAATGTAGAATGAATTCCTTCCAACTCTTCTGGTAAGTCTAGCTTGTAAGCTACTTCACCTACTCGATCTAGAATCTCGAACGGTCTAATGTACCTCGGACTTAGCTTTCCTCTCTTCCTAAAACGAATAATTCCTTTCCAAGGCGAGACCTTGAGCATCACATTGTCTCCAACGTTAAACTCAATTGGTCGTCGCCGCTTATCAGCATAGGACTTCTGACGATCTTGAGCAGCTTCATTATGGCTTTAATCTGATAAAAGTTTGTAGAAGTTTCTTGCACAACTTCTAAGCTTCCCATTTCTTTCTGTCCAATCTCTCCCCAACATACCGGAGTTCTACAACGTCTTCCATACAACATCTCGAACAGTGGCATACCAATACTTGAATGGTAGCTGTTGTTATAAGAGAACTCTGCCAGATGCAGATGATCATCCCAACTTCCTCCAAATTCTAAAACACAAGCACGTAGCATATCCTCAAGGGTTTGGATCGTCCTTTCAGACAATCCATCTGTTTGAGGATGATACGCCGTACTAATGTTCAATCTCGTTCCCATAGCTTCATGGAACTTCTTCCAAAACCTCGAAGTAAACTGAGTATCTCTATCCGACACGATCGATAACGGTACTCCGTGTTTAGATGCAACCTCTTTAATGAACAAGCTTGCTAACGTTTCTGACGTGATGGCCTCCCGTATAGGCAGAAAGTGAGCACTCTTGGTCAAACGGTCCACAATCACACAGATGGTATCATGATTCTTAGCTGTACGAGGTAGCATAGTTATGAAATCCATGGTGATATGTTCCCATTTCCATTTTGGTACCTCCAAGGGTTGCATTTTTTCATACGGCTACTGATGTTCGGCTTTAACTTGTGATGTGTGCTGCGCGTGTTGCGTAAAATATAAAAGGTTGGAATGATTTGCTTTTGCACAAGATCGTGTTTTAAATTTATAAATGTGATTTCTACAAAGACTAATGATGCGCGTGCGCGTAGCTTGTATAAATATGATAGCTTGGATATTTAGCTTTTGCACAAGATCGTGTTTTAAATTTATAAAAGTGATTTCTACAAAGACTAAACACACACAAAATAGGCAAGTGTACCTATCGTATATGTAGAATAGTATTGGTAATAACCAAGTATCGATCCATGGACACAAATGTTTCTAATAATGAATCGTTGTTTTACTTTAATCGGAGGTTTTAATCATTTTGGGGTTAATTTTCTTCAAACTTCTTATAAAATATAAATACTTATATATATAAAATATATAGGTGACCAAGAAAAGAGATTCTAAACGAGTTGTTCCATTATGCGAAGGTTACCATCTAAGATCAAGAATCCACTTCATTTTAGCATTGATAAATAATATTTGAACATGTGGTAAACATTCCATAATAATATATGACAGATAACTCCTTAAACCTTAAGTGAGCATCTTTGGCACTAAGGAGATAGCATGCGCATTTTAAAGTCCACCCTTTCCTAATGTCATGCCATCTCAATTATGTCAATTTAAGTTGGCAAGTAGTTTCGTAAAGTAGAAAGATTAGGATTGACTTCGATTTCTCAAATACCAATTCTAACAACTTCGGGTGGTTGTAGTTTAGTCACACAACCTCTCCTTTGTTGATTTATGTAGGTTATAATTACACATTCCATTAACATATGATTTCTTTAACTAGCATGATATCCTAAGCAAAGCCATTTTCGGATTACCAAGACTTAGAGAAATACATCATAACTTATATCTCATCATTTCCAAGTACAATATAAGGATCCGTGTTTCGATAATGTATCAAAGTATTTCTATCTTTCAAGAACATGAATCGATCATGAACGATTGCCAATGGAATTGACAACCACCAACTTTGAATTAGTGATTTAAGATGGTGAAACATTTCTCATCAAAAGATAATTGTAATATAACCTTGTACTTTACTAAACTACATCACATATCTTGATTAATTATCAAGTAAAACAAAGCTTCTTCATAGATTTTAGATGGTAAAAGGAGTTTAGCTCATAATGAGCATGATGATAAACATTAAGATGAATGATGATAACAAATACATGATTAAACTTGGAATGATCTAACCAAATGTATATGAATCTTCCTTCTTAATGATGGTGATTATGGATGATGATAATGGTTGATGGTGATGACCTCCAAGCCTTTAAACTCTTCACTAAATCTTCTATGTGAGTGTTAGTGTGTGTTTTTATAAGGGAAAACCGGATAGAATTCTTTTCAAGGCACCCCAAATGAGTGTAACATGAGCCACTATTTTTAGGCAATCTGGATAGTGAGGCACGGCCCCCGTGCTTGATGAGCACGCCCCCATGCTTTTTAGTGACATGTGCTAATTCTTTTTGTTATTTCTGAAAGGTGAGCACGGCCTCGTTCTTCCAAAAGCACGGCCCCGTGTTTCCTGAAAGCACAGCCCAGTGTTTCCAAAAGCACAGCCCCATGTTTCCTGAAAGCACAGCCCCATGTTTCCTGAAGCACAGCCCCATGTTTTGCTGTTTTCTTTGGTTTTTCTTTGGCTTTTCATTCGTTTCTTCATTTGAGGCTTGGATTCACCTGAAAATACATTTTAACATGATAAGTAGTTATTTTAACTATATTATACGATAGAAGTTGCAGTTTTTAGAGATTATTTGATGTTAAAAAGATGTATATTTTTATATACATCAAACATCCCCACACTTGAACCTTGCTTGTCCTCAAGCAAGCTACTTATAAATATTCTATAAAAATAGCAAGTTAGGACCATAGCTTAAACATCCCCAAAAGAGTTCCAAGAAAATGAGAACAAAATATCCAACCTTAAATCATAGTAATATATGTAGTGATATATAAAAAGGTGATTTGTTTTTAGGAGCTTCCGTTTATGCAAAACGTCACGTTCTCACAATGTTCACTGACACTCGGTTTTAAATCTGATCATACATGTGATGTATGTATGTGAACACTCTTAGTCAGAATGCAACCTGTAATAAATAAGCTTGTAACAAATTCAAATCTCCACCCTTTTGAAGGGTTGTAAAGATCAGAAGGTAAAATGGGTTGGTTTTTGGGTGAGTGGGGATTTGGTATTTTGTGGTGGTTCAAGGTTTTAGGTTACTGAGGATGAGGACAGTAAATACACCTTCTGCTGATTGTCGGGAGTCTTAAGATGTCTTCAACGATTAGCTCCTTTCTCCTGATTGCTATTTATTTATTTATTTATTTATTTATTTTAAGTAGTGACTCTTTTAAGGTCAGATCGTCAAGACCCGTTTTTTCGAGGATGTGGATCAGTTCTTCCTCAATCCTGCTCTGAACATAACTCCCAACTATAATGGATCGTTCGGATTTGAGCCTAATATCCCCCACCCTCATTAGTTCGGTATTTTAATGTGAGACTGAGTTTGAATTTTTCTACATCTTCCTTCGTGGGAACAATTTTCGTATCCTAAGCATCATTCATATATTTTTGCTCTTCTTTTTATTGCGCATTTGGAAACTCCACAAAATGGTGGCCTTTGTTCGCCTTGGCGCCACTTTTTCCTCACCTCATTGCTAAAGAGAAAGATTCTCTCCCTAAGTTCTGGAGGCAACCTAGGTTTTGCTAAATGTATGCAGCAAAGGAAATTGAAATCAAAAGAATGCATATCCAGTTCTTTAGGGTCTGCCGGTAAAAGACGAGTGTTGTATATTAACGGTGAGAGG
This sequence comes from Bidens hawaiensis, assembly GCF_021521415.1. Classification (NCBI taxonomy): domain Eukaryota; kingdom Viridiplantae; phylum Streptophyta; class Magnoliopsida; order Asterales; family Asteraceae; genus Bidens; species Bidens hawaiensis. The sequence continues at coordinate 141,385 of NW_027495382.1, read as the reverse complement.
AATAAAGTGGTGTGATAGGGTTTTCGGGTTTTGTGATTTAGAGAATGGTTTGGTGGGATTGTGATCATATTACCTTCTTTCTTATACAACGCTTCTTGTGTTCTTGAAATGAATAATTGCGATAATTTCTAATTCACACGAAACATGTGACTCACTCAAAGCTTCCGAAAAAATATTTATATGGCATGAGGTTTATCTCACAGTAACGGAGGAATTGGGTTTAAACGCAATATTTTGCATAAATTTATTCTCGGTATTACAAAACTTCTTTTTACTTTTTCACTTTTTTAGTTATAGTAGAGTTTTAGTTGGTTATTTGCAAAAAAATCTCTTGAATTTTCATTTGGTTTTGTTATAAAAATAGTCTTTATTTGCTACAAAAATTTTATTATTAGAGAATCTTATAATTAGTTGAGCAAGCAATTGGTCAAGTAATTCCCATCACCACACTTGAATCTCACATTGTCCTCAATGTGAAAGTTTCATAAAAAGATTAGTAATAAGATTCATATGAAGTATGGAGGGTAAAATGGAAATGAACTTCCCTACGGGCCAACGAAATTTTGACAGAGCGTCCCCTGTTTTTCGTCTGTTTTCCTGTAGTGTGCCTAAATCATAAAAAACTGCATACGACCAACAAGCATAATAATACTGAAAATTATTATTATTATTATTATTATTATTATTATTATTATTATTATTATTATTATTATTATTATTATTATTATTATTATTATTTTATTATATATTTTTAACCTCATTGAAATGCCTAGTTTAGTCAGGGTCTTGGCCAGACCCTACTTCCTTCATTGATCTACGTGGAGGATTAGTACTTCCGAGTCGGTCTTGAATGGCCCATCGATGTATGGTTTCAATCGATGTCCATTAACTTTGAACTTCTAGACTTCAGAATTTGAAATCTCGACTCTCCCATAGTCTAAAACTGATTCAACTATGTGTGGACCTGTCCAACGAGATTTCAACTTTCTTGGAAAAAGACGTAAACGTGTGTTATATATCAGTATACGATCGCCAACTTGAAATTTCTTGTTTCCTTTTAAATGGGCGTCGTGTAAACGTTTAGTCTTTTCTTTGTAAGATGATGTGGTCTAAGTTATATATATTTTTATATTAATATTTTTACACTTTTAAATACTTTTGAGCCATTTTTTTAATTGAATATATTTCTATTTGGTTTATATTTGGATTTTAAAGGTTTCGAGAAACGAGTTAGAATAGATTTTTTTTTCTAAGATTAAGACTAACGAATGAATTCATGGACATAAGTATATTTTATTAGTATCATTTTCTTTCTTAAGCTAAATTTAATAATATAATTATTATTATCTTATTCTATTTAAAAACATGAAGCATTATCTGAATTTGAAAATAATCATTTAGTTAGTTAGTCCTATGAATTACTATCAGGCTATTGACTCAAGTTATGTTTTACAAAAGAAATAAATATATGATGGGGCTCATCATATACGAGATATGAATAAGATAAGGAAAGAAAGAAGTTTCAAAATCTGTTGAATACATAAACTTTTCTTGAATGTATTTCAAGGTTATATTAATTATTTCTTTTGAATTTTAGGAGATGTCATAAAGTCAGGAGCATGGTCGGTTAACAAGAATATTTGGTGAAGTTTCTTTTGGGCTTTCACTAAACAAAAAAATTAATTGGTTGGACCATAAATAAAAAGAAGAAAACTTGACAAGCAAGTATGTCACGAATTTAAGAATGCTGGGATATTAGTTTGGCAGAGATAATTTTTTTTAGAAATCTCTTTGAAGGGGGCGGCCACAAGTCATAGAAAATAATTAGTATTGTTCTTCTTTTTGGAGTTTTTCGTGAGATACAACAGTAGCAGCAAACAAGACATAAGAATATTATTTTGGCTATTGTTTGTTCAAGTAAGAGAAAGAGAGAAGGGAGCAATCAAGTGTTACTCATTCAAGCACGGTTCTTTTGGTTTGATTTATTATTTTTATTATGAACTTGGTCTTTAAATTTAGTTATTTTGTCTTCTTGAACATGGTTATTGGCTAAAACCTTTTTAGTTATCTAGGATTGTGATGATGTTTTGTTGATTGCTTTGGACTTGTCCGTTTGCGGGTTTTGTTTATGGGATTTTGATTAATTAAAAGTCTTGAATATATTTATTGGATGTGTCTCATGTGTATTTATTTTTAATTTGTGTCTAAATGAATGTTTCACATGTTACTTTATTGAATGTCTTTTGATTATAGGTTGCATGTTAGGGTTGTTTACTGTGTGTTGGCAACTTGTTTATGGTTTATTGAGCTCATTTACCATAGAAACTGATTTTTGGCATATTATTAGAAGTTTATATTCTTACTAGCTTAAATATCCGACGGGTGAAAAGTTGTCGGGTTTGTCTGCGTTGTTAAGGTTTTAGGATAAATTATCTGACAGGAGGTTTGCCTATTTTTGCCTTAATTCACTGTTTACCCGTGTCCTTTAAACTGTTCATAAACCACCCCGTATACTTAGGCGCATTGAGATAGTGAAACTGACGAGTTAGCTATTTTTTAGGGTAATTAATCATAGTTGGTGAACTAACAGGTGAACCAATAAGTCGGTGTTTTTACATGATCTCTAAGATTTCTTTTTAGGCGACACCTTGAGATTGATTAAGGATCCATTAAGTCTCCTAGAGCTTCATACCTTTAGATTCCTGGTTCCCGTAGCATTTTCCCGTAACCGATAAAAGCCCGAGTTGTCACAATTCGGATTCCTTGCCTAGATAACTCTTGCTCCCATATTTGAATTTGCTAAAATTTTTATTCGGTAATTTAATTTTCTAGTTTACTTTAATTTTTTTATGTATTTAGTATAATTAATTATTAGCTTTTAAAATAAAATAAATAAAAATCCAAAACTATATATTTTCTTAATTATTATTTTAAATTAGCTTTTAGAACTAGTCTCGTTATTTAAATTAGTGTCTCTAGGGTTCGATATTCCCGGTCTTCTATAGCTATTCTAAACCCGATAGGTTCACTTGCCTGTTGCTAGTGGTTTGGTTTAGGGTATTCTAGGTTTTTATTACTCGTTGTGCTTGGTCTTTATTTGTTAAATTTTTATATACCACTTTACGCAAATCATAAGACCAGGAATTTTCATAGGCCAATGTTCTCAGTTCCTCGAGCTCGTTTATTTGATCTTTTCGGGTTATGCCGGCGGACGTTAGATCAAAGTTTACTGCTCTGAGAGGCGAAGGTTCCGTATGGACATGTGAAAGTGGTTTTCTCCTGATCTTCAGGAGCGATGGGAATTTGAAAGTATCCGGAGAATCCATCAAGAAAACAGTAGAACATTTTTCCAGATAATCGCTCAAGCATTTGATCGATAAAAGGAAGTGGAAAATGATCTTTTCTTGTGGCGTCATTAAGCTTCCGGTAGTCAATGCAAACTCGCCAGCCTGTGATGGTTCTTATCGGTATTAGCTCGTCCTTTCCGTTCATTACAACTGTCATTTCTCCCTTCTTGGGTACTACTTGAACTGGACTGACCCAAGGTGAATCTGAGATTGGATAGATTAATCCGGCATCAAGGAGTTTGATTACTTCCTTCTTCACCACATCTTGCATGTTGGGATTGAGAAGTCTTTGATGTTGGACCACGGGTTTGTATTCTTCTTCCATGAGGATTTTGTGAGTATAAAAGGAGGGACTGACGCCCTTGATATCCAAGATCTTCCATGCGATGGCCTTCTTATGGTTTTTGAGAACCTTAAGAAGTTCGTCTTTCTCTTCTTTGGAAAGGTGAGATTAAATAATTACTAGGAGCTAAGAATCTTTTTCTGGGAAGGCGTATACAAGATGTTTTGGTAGTTCTTTTAATTTTAAGGCTGGTGGTTCTTCGATTGATGGTTTTGATTTTTCATTGTTCTCGGTGATCTCACATACTATTTCTGATGTTTCTTGATTGTTGTTGATAGCATTGAGATTTTCGTTATCTAAGATAGGTTTGGTGATGGTTTCGGTTAAGATTTGTGTTTCCAGCCTGCTAGTGATGGAGGAATCTCGCACATAGCAACTCACGATAGAATCGATGATGTCGATACAATATAATGCGTCATCGTGATGTTGCGGATATTGCATAGATTTTCCTATGTCAAAAGTGATTGCCTCGTTATTGACCCTGAGAGTGAGTTTTCCGGTGCAAACATCAATAATAGCCTTTGCGGTGGCTAAAAGGGTCTTCCTAAAATCAGAGGTACACTTTTGTCTTCCTCCATGTCTAGAATCACAAAATCTACTGGGAAAACAAACTTGTCAATTTTGACAAGCATTTTTTCAACAATGCCCCGAGGATATTTAACGGATCGGTCAGCTAACTGAATGCTCATGCGGGTGGGTTTTGGTTCTCCTATCCCTAGTTTAGCCAAAACCGCATAAGGCATTAAATTAATACTAGCTCCTAGGTCAGCCAGGGCATTGCTAACAGACAAATTTCCTATGTGACAAGGGATAGTAAAACTCCCTGTATCGGTCATTTTTGGCGGCAACTTGCTTTGATGGACAGCTGAACATTCTTTGCTCAAGGTGACATGCGAGAGCTCCTCCAGCTTCCTTTTGTTGGTCAGCAATTCTTTGAGAAACTTTGCGTAGTTCGGCATTTGAGCAACGGCTTCGACGAAAGGGATGTTGATGTGGAGTTTTTTGAAGAGTTCTAAAAACTTCCCGTACTGAGCTTCCAATCGTTCCTGCTTCAGCCGTCCAGGGTATGGAATAGGTGGAATATAAGTTTGGACTGACTACTTGGGTTGTACGGTGCCTGTTGGGATCAATCTTTCCTGGGTTTTATTAGGGTATTCCTTTTCCAAAACTGGTTCTGAGTTGGTGAGGCAACAGTGGTTGTGCCACTTCTTAATGTAACAGCGTTGGCTGCTGTATTTGGGTTTGTTATAGTGTTTCCTGGAAGAGCGTCGGGTGGTCTATCTGACAATTGTCGGGCAATCTGTCCGATCTGAGTTTCTAGATACCGCAATGATGCTTGTTGACTTTTGAGATCGGCTTCATGTTTTAACAATACTCCGCTGATATCAACAGCTCTTGAGTCGGCCTTCTTCTCTGCTTCATTTGTTTTGGTTATGAGTTGGATTAACATCTCTTCGATCTTTGAGTAGCTAGGATGTTGATGGCTACTGGAACTTTGATCTTGGAATAGGGGTTTAGGTTGGAAGGATTGATTCATCGGTCATTTCTCGAATCCGGGTAGGGGTTGAGTGTTACCTCCGTCTTTCCAACTGAAAGTCGGGTGGTTCCTCCATCCTGGATTGTAGTTATTGCTGAAAGCGTTGTTTTGTCGAGCGATGAAATCGACTTCTTCCATGGCCATGATGACTTGCTTACAGTCAATCATCTTATGGCTTCCTCCACAAGTGTCACAGGTGAGTCTAGTTTTTGATAGTTCGGCTTGAAGTTGTTCGAATTTTTTAGAGAGAGCTTCAAGCTGTGCTGTGACAAAAGTGTTGGAATCAACGTGGTGTATTCCTTTATGTGTAGGTGTAGATCTTGGTGGGTTGTAAGGAAAACTCTTCTTTGAGGCCTTCTCCAGGACATCAAATGCTTCGTTAGGTGATTTGGATCCCAGGTCTCCACCAGCGATCTGGTCGATGGCTTGCGTGTTTTGACTGGATTGTGCGTCAAAGAAAGTTTGTACTTGTAACCATACGCTCAGTCCATGATGTGGACATCTTCTTAGAAGACTTTTGTATCTTTCCCATGCTGCGTGTAACGATTCTTCATTATCGGTCCGGAATCCGGTAATGCTGGCTCGGTATTTGGCAGTTTTATCCGGCGGAAAATATTTTAGGAGAAACTGTTCAACCATCTGGTCCCAAGTGGTAATGGAACCAGAAGAAAGAGATTCTATCCATTCTAGGGCTTGGCCCCTCAGAGAGAAAGGAAAGAGTTTGTGTTTTATTTGATCTTCTGAACAGTTTTGGATCTTAAAGGTTCCGCAGATTCGTAGAAATCGAGATATGTGAGAAAGAGGGTCTTCGTCGAGGAGACCATGAAATTGAACAGAATTTTCCACCATATGAATGGTGCTAGATTTGATTTCGACGTTTTCGGTAATTTCGAGTGGAGCCACTCTATTGCCATAGCCCTCGAGAGTTGGCTTGGCATACTGGCTCATGTTCGGCTCATTGTTCTGGGCTGCCATCATTTCTTCGGTTTGATTTTCACCTGATGTGGTGGCGTCTACTGATTCGTCATTGATTGCTTCTGCGGTTTCTGTAGTCCGTTTACGAGTTCGTCGACGAAAGAGTCGTTCCGGTTCAAAAATTGGAGAAACAAGCGCACTCTCAAAAGTAGAGGACATACATGGGATTAAATCAAAATTAAACACTAAATTAAAAGTTATTTAAAGTTAGTCTAGGTTAAACTATAAGTTAGGCTAACCTATTCTAAACTATCTAAGGTTTAAGTTAATTAAGCTAAAGTAAGGTAAGGTAAATAAAGGTAAAAAGTAGGCTAACCGTAAAATTATATATTTAAAAAAAAGAGTTAAAGATAAAATAAAATAGAAGTTAAAAATTTGTACGATTATTGACAATGATTAAATTAAAACTTGGATTGTTCTTAGAAACGTACCGTGTCCCCGGCAACGGCGCCAAAAACTTGATGTGTGCTGCGCGTGTTGCGTAAAATATAAAAGGTTGGAATGATTTGCTTTTGCACAAGATCGTATTTTAAATTTATAAAAGTGATTTCTACAAAGACTAATGATGCGCGTGCGCGTAGCTTGTATAAATATGATAGCTAGGATATTTAGCTTTTGCACAAGATCGTGTTTTAAATTTATAAAAGTGATTTCAAAAAAAAATAAACACACACAAAATAGGCAAGTGTACCTATCGTATATGTAGAATAGTATTGGTAAGAACCAAGTATCGATCCGTGGACACAAATGTTTCTAATAATGAATCGTTGTTTTACTTTAATCGGAGGTTTTAATCATTTTGGGGTTAATTTTCTTCAAACTTCTTATAAAATATAAATACTTATATATATAATATATAAGTGACCAAGAAAAGAGATTCTAAACGAGTTGTTCCATTATGCGAAGGTTACCATCGAAGATCAAGAATCCACTTCATTTTAGCATTGATAAATAATATTTGAACATGTGGTAAACTTGCCATAATAATATATGATAGATAGCTCCTTATACCTTAAGTGAGCATCTTTGGCACTAAGGAGATAGCATGCTCATTTTAAAGTCCACCCTTTCCTAATGTCATGCCATCTCAATGATGTCAATTTAAGTTGGCAAGTAGTTTCGTAAAGTAGAAAGATTAGGATTGACTTCGATTTCTCAAATACCAATTCTAACAACTTCGGGTGGTTGTAGTTTAGTCACACAACCTCTCCTTTGTTGATTTATGTAGGTTATAATTACACATTCAATTAACATATGATTTCTTTAACTAGCATGATCTCCTAAGCAAAGTCATTTTCGGATTACCAAGACTTAAAGAAATACATCATAACTTATATCTCATCATTTCTAAGTACAGTATAAGGATCCGTGTTTCGATAATGTATCAAAGTATTTCTATATTTCTAGAACATGAATCAATCATGAACGATTGCCAGTGGAATTGACAACCTCCAACTTTGAATTATTGATTTAAGATGGTGAAACATTTCTCATCAAAAGATAATTGTCATATAACCATGTACTTTTCTTGACTACATCACATATCTTGATTAATTATCAAGTAAAACAAAGCTTCTTCATTGATTTTAGATGGTAAAGGGAGTTTAGCTCATAATGAGCGTGATGATAAACATTAAGATGAATGATGATAACAAATACATGATTAAACTTGGAATGATCTAACCAAATGTAGATGAATCTTCCTTCTTAATGATGGTGATGATGGATGATGATGATGGTTGATGGTGATGACCTCCAAGCCTTCAAACTCTTCACTAAATCTTCTTTGTGAGTGTTAGTGTGTGTTTTTATAAGAGAAAACCGGATAGAATTCTTTTCAAGGCACCCTAAATGAGTGCAACATGTGCCACTATTTGTAGGCAATCTGGATAGTGAGGCACGGCCCCGTGCTTGATGAGCACGCCCCCGTGCATTTTTAAGACATGTGCCAGATTTGTTTTGTCTTTTCTGTGACGTGGCCATGGCCCCGTGGTTGGTAGGCACGACCCCGTGGTTTTTAGTGACACGTGCTCAATTCTTTTTGTCGTTTCTGGAATGTAAGCACGGCCCCGTGCCTCCTGAGGCACGCCCCCATGCTTTTTAGTGACATGTGCTAATTCTTATTGTCGTTTCTGAAAGGTGAGCACAGCCCCGTGCTTCTAAAAGCACGGCCCCGTGTTTCTTGAAAGCACAGCCCCGTGTTTCCAAAAGTACAGCCCCATGTTTCCTGAAGCACAACCCCTTGTTTTGCTATTTACTTTGGTTTTTCTTTGGCTTTTCATTCGTTTCTTCATTTGAGGCTTGGATTCACTTGAAAATACATTTTAACATGATAAGTAGTTATTTTAACTATATTATACGATAGAAGTTGCAGTTTTTAGAGATTATTTGATGTTAAAAATATGTATATTTTTATATACATCAACTTGTAAAAAAGTTAAGCACTTACTGACATAATCTACCACATCATTCTTCATTCCTGGCCACCAGTAGTCTCTTTTCAAATCTTGGTACATCTTCGTACTTCTTGGATGAATCGAATACCTTGACTTATGAGCTTCATCTAAAATTCGACCTCTGAGATCCCCATGGCGTGGAATCCACATACGGTCAAACCTAGTCTTAGCACCATGCGTGTTTTCCATCAACTCGTCTTGCTAACCGAAAATACTTTCTTTCTTCACTAACCCTTCATTTACTAACACCTCTGACTGTACCTTGATGATTTCTTAAAAAATACTTGAGTTCATAATCAACTGGTATGACTTCACTGTTGCAATGACTTCCTCATTCTTACGGCTTAGCGCGTCAGCGACCACATTAGCTTTATCAGGATAGTACTTAATGTCGCAGTCGTAATCCTTTATCAATTCTAACCATCTTCTCTGCTTCATGTTCAGCTCTTTCTGTTCGAATAAGTACTTTAAACTTTTATGATCCATGTAGATAGTACACTTAGTACCGTACAAATAATGTCTCCATAGCTTGAGGGCATGCACAACTGCTGCTAGCTCTAAATCATACGTCGGATAAGTACTCTCATGGACTTTCAACTATCTAGACGCGTAAGCTATCACTTTCCCTCGTTGCATTAGCACGCAACCTAACCCACGATGCGAAGCATCAGTACAAACAACCAAATCCTCGTCGCGATCGGGAAAAGCAAGGATTGGAGCTTGCGTGAGTCTTTTCTTTAATTCCTCAAAAGCTTCTTCTTGAAACTTACCCCAACTGAATACTATCGACTTTCGGGTCATACCGGTCAACGGTGCGGCTGTCTTGGAGAAACCTTTGATGAATCTCCTATGTAGCCAGCTAACCCTAAGAAGCTTCGTATATCAGTCGGATTCTGCGGAGTCTTTCAATTTGTTATCGCCTCAATCTTAGCAGGGTCCACTGAAAATCCTTCTGGATTAATCACGTGGCCTGGAAACTGCACTTCTCGCAACCAGAACGTGCACTTCGAAAACATGGCATACAACTTCTCTTTCTTCAAAGTCTCCAGTACTTCTCTCAGATGCTCGGCATGATCAAACTCACTTTTTGAATAAATCAATATATCATCGATGAAGACGATAACTGGCTTATCCAACATCGGCTGACACACACTATTCATCATATCCATAAAGGCTGCAGGGGCATTGGTTAGACTAAATGACATCATGTGGAACTTCTATTGTCCATACCGTGTCCAAAACGTTGTTTTAGGAATGTCTGCCTCTTTCACCTTCAACTGATGATAGCCTGACCAGAGATCTATTCGTGAGAACCAACTTGAACCTTGCAGTTGGTCGAAAAGGTCATCAATTCTTGGCAAAGGATATCTATTCTTTATTGTAGGCTTGTTCAACTCGCGATAGTCTATGCACATTCTCTTACTTCCATCCTTCTTATTTACGAACAACACCGGCGCGCCCCAAGGGGAAACACTTGGTCTTATGAAACCTTTGTCGAGGAGTTCTTGAAGTTCGGACATCAGTTCCTTCATCTCGGACGGCGCTAGACGGTAAGGCGCTTTCGCGACGGGTTGGGCTCCTGGTACTAAATCTATCTGGAATTCTATCTCTCGCTCCGGTGACAACCCTGGAAGATCCTCAGGGAATACTTCTGGGTAGTCGCACGCGATAGGAACATTTTTCATTTCTTTCGTCTCGACCGTAGTGTTGACAACATACGCCAGGTAGGCACCACACCCTCGTCGTAATAACCCTTCGGCTTTTATCATCGAAATGACGTTAAGCCCTGAACTTTCCTTATCACCTTAAACCGTCACCGCACTACCATCCAAGGACTTTAGCTTTATTATCCTACTCTTGCAAACTATCTGAGCTTCATACTCAGATAACCAATCCATTCCAAAATTCTATCTTACAATTCTTAACCATGTCCCTCTAATTCTATCTTACAATTCTTAACCATTTTCATTATTTTCACTGAGGTGTCACTAGTGGTTTCTACTATGAAGGTTTCAGACACTCGGCAACATTTCATTTTAGCTAGTTTACTAAACGTCGTAGCCAAAAAACTTCTATTCGCACCCGAATCAAATAATATCGAAGCAGAAATACCGTTTACTAAGAACGTACCAGTCACAACATCAGGAATCTAGCTAGCTTGTTCCTGGGTCAGGAAGTAGGCTCTAGTCCTCAGCCTTGCTTAATCATCATCTTTCTTTCCACTACCTCCAGCCTCACCATCAGTGCACTCCCTTGCCATATGGCCTGTCTTGCCACAATTGTAACATGCTGGCTTCTCACTGCACTCATTGGCATAATGCCCTACCTTTCCACACTTATAACACGCACTGGACCCCATCCTGCATTCTCCACCATGAGTCTTTCCGCATTTGGAACAATCATCGGAACTCCTACCCCACTTGCACTCACCACCGTGCATCTTTCTGCACGTCTTACACGACCTCTTCTCCCAAACTCTCGGTTGCTTGTTCTTGGGATTCCATAACTGAGTATCGGGTCGTTTAGCAGGAACGACCCACTTCTTCTCTTTCTTCTCTTCCATAATCACCTCATTTGTTGACAAGTCCTCATAAACCGTTTGTGCGAGCCGCATAGCAGAATCAAAAGCACCTGGTCTACCAGCCTTGACCAAAACGCGAACATTCTGCGGTAGTCCCCTAAGGTAGCATTTGATCCACTTGGCCTCAGTGTTCACCATATCTGGCACCAACCTTGACAGACGGTTGAATTCCATGAGGTATTCGCGGTGTGTCATCTTACCCGCCTTCAGACTCAAGAACATCATCTCAACCTTCTCTACCTCTGCATCAGCACAAAACCTCTTCATCACTAATCCTTTCAAATCATCCCACCTCATAGCTTTGATCTCTTCCTGACTCTTCCACTGTTCCACCGACTCCCACCAATACATTGCCTCTACACCGAACGATTGGGTAGCATACCCTAGAGCTTGATCGGGACAGCATTCGCTAATTTAGATAATTTTGTCCATCGCGGTTATCCATTGGAAAGTAGCGATTGCGTCTCCCAAGCCAGTTAGCTTTGGTGGATCACAGCCTTTGAAAGACTTATAGTTGCATTCACCTCGGCCCCTTTTCCTATCATCAACCTTCACCGATTTAGCGACGCTTGATTCTTCTCTCTCCCCTTTATCATCCTTCTTATCATCTCCTTCCTCCTTTTTAGCGGTTCCTTCACGGCCTCCAGCAGGCTTCTCGGGATTCATGTTTTTCACAGCAGCTGCTACCGCTTGTGCAATGGCAGTTTGAATTGTGGGGTCCAGTTGAACTCCCTCGTTGTTACTCAGATTTCGACTAGTTGCACTTCCTTCACCTTCATTGTTGGTGGCTGCCTCTACTGACGGTTCTCGGACGACACGTGGTCTACCACGACGTCCGGTACGTCCTCCTCTTCCAGCAGCTTTCTTAGCTCCAGCCATTTGTATTCTATAAGGAAACACAAACGTCATCACTTAAGGAACTATTTTGTACAAGGATAGTAAGGCTAACAGGTAATAACAGTGGCCAGGTGTGATTAGCTGCTCACGTTACTTTTCGTGTCCTATACACTTCCTCTTATGAGTCTATTTGTGATAGTTCTATTTCTAAAAGTTAGACAATCAAACAGTTCATATCATCATATTCTCCTATCCCTAGTAATTAAGCTAGCATTCATACATTATTCTATTTTACACCTGAAATCAATCACATACTTTACCTTCACTTAGCTTGCTTGAGTGACACATGGCGTTCTCGTACTGGCATCCTCTTTCTTTTCTTACTTTTATCCCATTCTCTATTCGAGTCTAAGCATGTAGGATGCTTAAATCCCTCGAACTTTGCTATGATACCAACTTGTAAGACCTCGTTACCGGTGCCTCACTTTTTACGTTGGATTTACTCCTAAACGTGGTTCATCACACCAGAGTTAATAAAAACATTCGCGGAATATTAAAACATTCAAACCATTATATTATAAAACATGTTCTTTAAAATAACATAACATTTCATGAGATGCCAGCTTCTTCAAGTTCATGCCATGTGCTTCCCCTTATGCAAGCTGCCTCAATCTACTCACATGCGTGCATACTAAAAGTCAGCGACGCTAAATGAGTTCTAGTTTATCATACAACATACAATCTGTTTTCATACTTGCACACGTGCCCGAAGGTGTGTACTTTATTCATACTCTTCTTTACATACATATCTATCCATACTTTTTTTAAAGAGCCTTCCACCCTATAACCTCACAGATATTATAAGGGTCTGGTCCCCAACATCACATATATTATTAGGGTCTGGTCCTTATCATCACAGATATTATAAGGGTCTGATCCCTATCATCACAGATACTATAAGGTTTTGGTCCATATCATCACAGATATTATAAGGGTTTGGTCCCTATCCTCACAGATATTATTAGGGTCTGGTCCCTTTGTATCATACTACCGTATCATACCTGTCTTTTACATATCTGCCTTAATAATATGTGCAATATCCGAAGATCATTCACGTACTATCGACATAACATAGATAACATACATAACATACATACATCATACATATATCAATCATATCTTTAACTACCATCTGGCGGTACATGCAATATCCGAAGATCGTTCACGCACTGTCAAGCAGTCATCATTCATAAATCATACAAGGCATACACTTACCACTTAAGGTATGTGTATTAACTATCACATCGAGTATGCACACAGCTTTGAAAACATAACAAGTAAATGGGGCTAGAAACTCACCTGAACGTGATTACGTTCACCGTTTATAGTTACTCCTTTCCTGAGCTGAGCACGACTAACTGTATAATCATACATATACTAAATACGACTGTAGCTCTTCTTATCATCTAGTTAGTCAATCTTACGTATCTAAGCCGGTTTTACTTCATTGGATTATTACCGGTTAGTTAATCTTTACACTTTAACCTTTAAGGGTATCTTTCATATATCATTAAAGTCCAAGGGTCATTTTGTAATTATATCATTCTTCTTTAAGTCCAGGGACTGTTCTGTCAATGTTAAACTTCTAGTTCGTTACTTATTCTTAACGAATGGGGTTACCATAACGAACTGGTTCTTGTAAAAAATTGAACCCTTTAACGAACTGATTATTGAACGAATTGGACCTTTTAACGAACCGGTCCTTTTGACGAATCAGTCCATATAACGAATCAGTTCGCGTAAAGAATTGGATCTTTTAACTCGTTATCTTCTTTAACAAATGGTCTTAGCGAATCAGAAGCTAGTTCGTATTTTATCCTCAACGAATCGCTTGACGAAATGCTTCTAATTCGTTAACTCCCCGTTAACGAATTACCTCTAATTCGTTGACTTCTCGTTAGCGAATTAGGGTTAGGTCAGGGGCTGTCAGAACATTCCATGACATCTCTTACCTCATATTACCTTTTCCGGTACCGTCGTCGGGAAACCGCGGGTTCGCCTGAAAAACGAGTTCTAACTCGTTTTTCACCGTTTTTCATCCCGTTCGATCCAGATCTGAGCTAGGGTGATCCCTAAGCTCATCTTCGGTTTGGTTTATACCCGATTCCACCCAGATCTCGTGACGTTAACGGTTTAACAGTGTCGGCTCGTCGTTTCATGAGTATATCTAACGGGTTTAAGCTCATACAATATCATACTATCATTACCTTGGATCAGGATCAGTTTTTCCTTGGTGATTTCGGCTAGAGAGAACTAGAGGGGGAGAGAGAGCTTAAGTATGTGTTTTGGTGGTGTATGGAATATGTGTAGAAATGAATTAAATGGGTAATTAATGTCTTATATAATTGTGGATCATGGGTTTAAGACCATGGTCCTTTCCTCTTTCCTTCATAACCCAAGTCCATAACCCATATCCATTTACCCAACATTAGCCCGACTCATAATAATTCATATTCTCATTTTATTAACCGAAACTAGATAAACGGGATGTTACATAAACTTGCACCAACAATTTTTTTAACCTCAAACACACTCTATAACTCGTAACAACCTTTCAAGTTCGTTTTTCCGGCGAGGTTCCATTCTTCGTCAATCCGAAACCATACGAGGTAATTAATATACGTTTTGTCATAGTTTTTGGTCGTCTAATATAACCCCTAAAATTAATTGATCAAACATGGAACGGAATAACATATTGGAAAACAAGGGTTTTGAATGAGGAAGATGATTTTGTACGTATTTTTATATCTACTTGTTTCCATCGTTTTAACAACAAACAAACCTGGACCAACTGGTTAGTTCATGAGTATCTCAATCAGAGAACCCGGGTTCGAACCCGGGTTAAAGCATTTTTGTTGTTTTGTTTTGTTTTGTTTTGTTTTATTTTGTTTTTAAACCTTTTTCTTTAACATATATTAACCAAAATAAATTATTAAAAATTTTAAGAAATCAAATAAAAACTATTTTAAGTTAAATAACATTAGTTATTGTCTATATTTTATCACTTTTATCTAAAAACCCGACCTTCGTTTCCGTTAAGTTTTCGTTAGAAACATGATTAATATTATATAAATAATTATTATTTTCGTTAAACTTTATATCACGCTAGTATAATTATTTTTCAAAGTTAAATTCCGTCAAGATCCATAATGCATAAACGTTATAGATCTCAAACCCGTCAAGTTTGTTTAAAACTAGATTAACTTATATATATGTACACATATTTTCGTTCGTTAAACTTTAAAATTTGTTAACGTATTCGTTTGTCAAAATTTGATATACCAATAACCCTCAAAATTTCGTAACATTAGAATATTTAAACTTGATATTAATCTCGTAATGTAAACTATTATTAAATTAATAATTTATTAATAAATTCGTTAAAATTCATTAATGTATAAAATAATATTATAATATCCAACTCCATAATAAAATATACATTCAACACTTCTAATTCCCGACAATCCGACCTATTTACTTTTAAGGCGTTAGTAATAATTAATTTTGTACTTTTAGTTCTAGTTCGTGACGTTCAATTTCTTTGGTTTCATTTACGCGCTTTCGGTTTTATTTCAAGTTTGTCTTCAACTTCAAGGTGAGTTTTCACACCCCCTTTTTACCCTTTTTAACTATTTTGGGGGTAGCATATATATCCTATCAACAATTCAATTTATTTTATTTACTATTTACAAACTACAATTCTTTACATGGACTTGTGTGTTTACTTGTTACTTGCTACAAATTACTTGCTCATGGATTACTTCAAGATAGTATGATCAGACGCCCCCCTTTGCGCTCAAGACATTTGCTGTTATGAGTGAAAAAGGTCCTCATTATCCGAGTAAGTTGGTGCAAAATCCCAACTGGAAAGGATCTTACTTGCGCTTATCTGAGTACTCTGGTGTACAATCCCAGTTGGAAAGGACCTTACATGCTTATTTACACTTGTTCATGGTATTGTAGAATTGTATTTTTTATATCAAAAACTTGTTGGAACTCACCAACTTTTCAGTTAGTTATCCCTATTTCGTATATATGTTACAGGTACAATTATTAGAGGATAAAACGGAGAAGACACTAGAACTTAGGTTATATTAATAAATGGACAAGCTGTTAATTGTTATTGTATTTTTCCTTGTATTTCTTGTTACAATCTTGTGTACTTGATGTTTAATTAATTAATGATAATATTGTCACTTAATAGTGTCACATGTGTTTTGAGCAATCTGTACGTCACATTCGGGCGTTTCCGCTTTAGCCGGGGTGAGTGAAACTTTTGTGATGTTTTGTAAATTTGGGAAAACATTGTTTGTCCTATTTATTTTTTAATATTTGTTGAATTAGTTGTGAGTTGAGAAGACAGAAAACTATAATGATAAAGGTGTAAAAAAATTTATTTAATTTAAGATAAGAGAAAAATATAGTGTTTTTTAGTGTAATTATAGAGATGGAGATTGAGATGGAAGACGGGATGGGAATGCTCGTAAGGAGCCAATATTTACATAAATCAATAATCACCACGATTCACAAGATTACCAGTAGTTATATTTAACATAACGTGTTACATTATGCAATAAGCATTATAATAGGTCGTTGGCGGTCATAATGGGTTGGCAAATGATACAATTCATCATGAGTCTTAACGGGTCACATACACCCAATGTTTATACGAATCACTATATTCCACCATGATCACTATTATTTAACCTATGTTAACTATGGTTGACCATAATCACTATGATTGATCATCATTTTATGATTTACCCAATTTGATTATTAATGAACATAATCGACAACACTAACCCAAATCAACCAATATTGACCATAAACCAACATCAATGACCCTAACTGATACAAAGTACAAACAATTTTTTTAAAATAATCACCATGGTTAACATTTAATTCACCATAGTAACGTTAATTTCCTTTCTTTTTATCTCTTGCCCATGATTAATCCAAATTAGCCAATATTGAGTTTATTCTACCCAACTTACATAGTTTATCATTGTTGTTGTATAACAATATTGACCCTAATTGTCTATAAATGACAATAAAAAAATAAGAGAAATAATTAGTAACAAATATTGGCCCTAACCATACACTTAAAAAACTAATAAAAAAATAATTAGTAATTTTAAAGATTAAATATAGTTATTTTTTCAAATTTAAAATTTTGGATATTTAAGAAATTAAATGAGACAAATGTATGTTAATATATTAATTAAAAAAATAGAATTCGATGTTCTAAATTTCAATCCCTAAAACGTCTCGTCGGCAATTAATTGAGAAACGACGTTCAAAGGAAATCAACCATCCATTACCTATTGATTCGCGTTGCCAAGTTATGTGGGGCGAGAGTCGATTATAGCGTTGGGTCGGAGCAGGCGTGAATCAACTTATCTAGGAATCGAGCAGGTTAGTAAATCAAATCATTGTGTTCACTTGTTATGTTATTTGATTCGTATCTTAGTTCTTGCATTAATATTCATTCTTTTATATTTGTAGAGTGGTGTATCACCTATTGCTGTTCTTTTGTTCATATTTTGGCTGAATATGTTCATATAAAGGGAAAGTAAAGCCATAATGATTATAGATGACAACAGCATAACAGGTTGACTGCTAATCTTTTGGCCTCTGCTGTATCAAGATAGGTTTTGCAACCTCTACCTGTATTTTAATTACTTGATTAAGTTGTTAGGGCTTTACTTATGCATTCTTTTATGGATGAAATACATAAAGTAGCATTGTAAGTTGATTAACCGAACTCTTAATTCCAATATATTTGAATTCAAATTGGGAAGATTAGACAACATTTCTGCATATTTTTTGTAGGAATTATACACAGTTGTAAAGACACTTCGCATATCTTTAACACCAATTATGACTGCTTTTAACAACATTTACTATACTTATTGGTGTTACAACTTAATGTAACCTTTTTTGTCTACCTGTGATGACATTACTTGTTCCAACATGAGTGTGTGTGAAATGTTGTTGACCGAAATGTTTCATAACAGAACCGGTGTTTAAATCGGTCGCTTACGGATCTTGTATGGTCTATTTTTTTCATGTCTAAATTCAATGTAAGAAACCATTCTAACTCGTCTGAAATCAATATTCTGGCTAGGAGTGCAAAAGAGTTGATCCGGTCGCAAGCTACTTGAGCTCGGATCAATAAAAAGCTCAAGTCGAGCTGAGCTTTTACAATCTCGAGCTGAGCCCAAGCCTATAATAAAACTCATTTAGTTATCAAGTCCAAGCTTGAGCTTTGTATGGGATGCTCATTTAGGCTCGTAGAGCCTTAACAAGCCTTTGGTATATTTAGGTTTCCTCTTTTGTATTTCTATGTAT
The DNA here is from genome assembly GCF_021521415.1 of Bidens hawaiensis. Lineage (NCBI taxonomy): Eukaryota > Viridiplantae > Streptophyta > Magnoliopsida > Asterales > Asteraceae > Bidens > Bidens hawaiensis. Next base: position 122,898 of record NW_027495382.1, on the reverse strand, counting down.
TGATTTCACACTACATAGGCTCGTTTAAAGTTTTTATCAAATTAAATAAAAGTTATTAAAAACAAATATTGATTAATTATTAAATAACAAACAAGTCGAGCCCAAGCTTTAGAAAAAAAAAATCTTGAAACAAGCTAAGCTTTAGCGCTGGTAATTCAAAACGAGCAGAGCTTGAGCCTAGTCGAGCTCGGGCTCGGCTCATCTCGGCTCGACTTATTACACCCCTAGTACTTCTGACACATTTCAACCCTTTCTCCACCAAGTAACTGCCCATTTCAACTCAAAAACAAAAATTAAGTGCCCATTTTAACCTGTTATCTCTACTTCTTGTTAACATTGGCAGTGATAAAGGAAGCATTGATAAAGAAGATACCCTGTATAGTGTAGATTCACCACAGTTAGCTGCACATTATTTAGTCTCCTTCTTCACCCTTTTATATATGTTTTCATTGGTAAATATTTTTGAGTTTTATGCAGTGATGATACCTTTAACGTTATAGTAACTTTAACATTATTGCAATTATACTTCCTTATTTTCTAATTATATTTATCATGGACTTTCAATAAGAGTTATCATTAACTATGGATCAGATTTCTCATCAAACTTACAAAGTCAAATTAGATTGAATAAATTTGAGGGAGAGCCGAAACATAATTGAATCATTCTTTTTTCTTGTGTAACGGTTTCATCTTCACTAACATGTGTAGTAGGTTTTTAATTTCTTCTCCTTCTGTTGTTTTTCTTCTAGTGCATTTGATTTATGTGGCTAGTAATGTTGTTTAGATGCTTGAGTTGAATTGAATGGTGAGTGTATCGGTAGTAACTTATAGCTATGTATAAGTAGTGAGTGTATTAGTAATGAGTCAAAATACTTGATAGGCTTCATTCGTAACATTTTTTTATCATATTCAACTTGGTTTATTATAGTATCGGTAGGCACAAGAGGCTACATATCACTTCTACCAACTTCAGTGATGCATGTTGAAGACCACGAGGCTTATGAAACTCAAAGTCACCATAAGAGTAAAATGCAAGGTACCGATGCAAATTCTCCAAATTCTTTGATTTATTGTTTGTTTTCTTCTCCTCATTGCAAAATAATGTGGAGTTTTGATAAATTCTCTAAATTGGCATATATATATATATTTATATATATATATATATATATATATATATTTATATATATATATATATATATATATATATATATATATATATTTATTTATATATATTTATATATATATATATATAAGTGATAAATCCAAGACTTGTTACTCAAAATTTCCCTAAAGATTTTTAATTTGATCATGTAGGAGATCCAGCCCTGTAATACCCAATAAAACATTGGACCTTTCTTAATTTGATTTGATTTGATGCTAAAGACTAACCCATTTATCAATATAATATAGTATTTAGATGATTTATTTTTCATATGTGTGTTATTTTTTGTTGACATTGCAGTTAAGGTAATATGTTGGTTTTTTATTTAATTGTTAGGTGTTCGGGCTACTTATAAATGGCTGAATATTATATGTTGGTTTTTCGTCTAATGTTAGGTATTTGGGTCATTTTATTATACATTTTTTCCTTTTAAATCAATAACAAATGACTTTCATAATAAAAGAACTTTTAGATTTGTCATGAAACAACACTAATGCTTATTTATATGGTTGATGATGGAGGGTAGATATCATGAAATGCTTTGGAGAAAAGTTTTATGCAAGGGAAATCTCACCCAAAAGAACGTTTAGACTCATCGTGTAATTGTTTGGAATATGTTACTTATTACACAATTTTTTGTTGACATTTGAAATATGTTTCATATTGAACTTATTATTGAAGTTATAATATTATGATTTTTACGTTTACAATTGTATCAAAGTTTTATTTGATATTTTATGTTGTAAATCATGTATTTTTGTGTCAAAATTTTGTACCACTAAAAATAGTACATATATTTAAATAGAAACAATTTTACCGTAATAAAATTTGTGTCACAAAAGGATCTTTTAGATTGTGGAAAAAAAAGTGTCACTAAAACCAGTATACATATGTAATTAGGATTAGTTTTTAAAGGCACAAAAAATGTGCCAGAAAAGTTTTTTCTTACATCATGGCATAAAAAGAAGTGCCACTATAGCCCAAAAACTTTGTGCGGCAGATTGAAAAAGTGCCGCTAAAAGGCTTTAGCGTCACCACTTCTAGTGACATTTTTTTTGCATGCCGCACATTCTTACATGCATCTTTGGTGTTTTAGTGACACCTTTTGTATGTCACTACATGCAATTTTTTTGTAGTGATTGCACACTCAAAGTCTATTATGACTTAGAGGGAAATATGCTTACTTCACTTTATTTCTAACAACTTATATCGAAGTCATACTTCGATTGCATGTTTGCCTCACGAACATCTATTCATCTGCAATCTGTAAAGTTGTACTCTTTTAGTGTGTTCGACTCGAGTAAATACTAGGATAATCTAATTTCCACCCACTATTTTGGGTGTAACTATGAACTAATCTATGTATGATCAAAAACAAATCTTTTTGCTGACTCTTTTCATGATTAGTATCACTTTTTATTCGGCAATCCAAACTAAGGGCCAACTTGACGCATGGTAGGAGGAATTGGGTTGTCATGTAAACCGAATTATTATTTTGGGTGCACGCTTAATAATAATTTATGGTGCACGTGAATCATGATGAATCCTATAGTGTGGTCATAGTCCGTGAATCTCAAACCTAAGTTTCCACCATTCATGGAAGCCCTCATAACTCGTCCAACAATATTTGGCATCGTTAAGCATGTTCGGTTACTGATAGGAATGACTAGCCAATTGAAGATGATTACAACTTTTTTTTGTTTTAGTATCCAATATGCAAGTGTTGGGCAAGCTTAAGATATCCTTTCCAAACGTTGTTATGAAAATATTCTGAATTGAAAACCTCTCTAGCGTTTCGTGGTAAGACCTCTAACCCTAGTGTATATGCAAAGTTTTAAGAACCTCTTGTAAACCAACACCATGTTTTGTGCGCCCCAGCTGAAAGTTCTAATTGATATTCTTACCCGGACCGGTGGTTATCTTCCATTTTAGCTTGATTTTTTTTTGTTTTTTTGTTTTGTTTTGGTTTTTTTTTTTTTGCCATGACAAACCCTATAATAAGAACATTCCATAAGATAATCCCATTTTCTCGAGGACATTGGAAAACAAAATTTAAACCATAAAACCTCCACTAGAATGCGATGACTTGGAATACCTTATGCATGGATGGAACCGTAACCCTATAACAAAACTCTTTGAAAAATATCTTCTATAACACCCCTCAATGGCTGACATTTTCAAAAACAATTTTAATAACCTGCCTGATCTTGACCCCGTGAACTAGCTACTAGTATCTTCCTACCTCAACCCCCATGGAAATCGGTAATTTAGTTATGTAACCTGTCATAAAGCGTTGAATCTTCCTCTCGACCCATAGCTCTAAAGACACCTTCCTAAGGATTGGGGAATCCCCTATGTAACTTTTCCTAGAATGTTTTTGGCCCTGGAGCAATGATTCTTAATCGTCTGAAATAACGCATTAAACGATTGTGAAGGCTGATGGTGTAACTCATCTTAAGTGCCTATAGCAACAACTTACAGGTTTTTGATACAAACCTCCAGCACTGACTCACCCTAGTTTGAGTCAAACCCCGAATAGCCTAAGTATTATTGAATGCCCTCGGGAAGAAAACTAAATTGATTTCTTCCCATATGTCTTCAGTACAAGCTCGAACCCGCTAATGCCATCAATTTTCACACACATAACAAAGCGATAAATAACAAACCTAAACTTCAATAGAACAGCGAGTATGACCTTGACGAGACATATGGTTGAACTTTTCTTCTAGTAAACAAACAGCAAAGTGATGGACATACTATCCAATAGACAACCGACCTCCGATAATGACTTCTCCTGTGACAAACCTTAATTTGATTGAAACCCAATAACCGTGTCCTTATTATGACTTCTATTAGTCCATAGGAATAAAGTTTAAACAAAAACGTATTATTATTCCCGAAGTACCTTATACCGCCCAACTGAGGACTAGATAGTTAACACGAATAAGTCATGTCAGTTGGCGTAAGACCGATCATCATCAAAACCCTCCTCAAATCCGTAACTCACAAGGAACGACGAGTAACCATCTATCCAAGTATTCATATGGATTCATATTGGTCTATCTTAGATGGAAAACATATACTCATCTTTTGGCCTAAAGTGGAGAAGATGAAGTTACCAGTTACATTTGACACAGGGAAAATACAGATTGGTTAGGATTGGTAATGAAAACTACCGGAGATGTGCTATTCGTGTGGTGAGTTAGCTATGGTACACCCTATATATAAACGCTAATGGTATGTTGATATTGGGGACATCACTAACCGACTTTCCTACCATGAGCATAGTTATATTCGCTTTAACCAGAATCGGTATTCGCACCAAAGTGGTGGGGACAAGAGCTACCTTATGACCTAGAAACGATCCGCTCACGTTAGGAGATATATTTTCTAAATATGCCTTGTTCGATGTTTGACTTGAACAACAATGCCCGCTAGAGCGGAGGACAGGGGAAATCGTTTCACTGTGACTAATGATTAGTATTCCAACATAAGATACATTAGATGCCCATCCGACCTAATGACTAAACCTGATGACCGAGCTAGTTGATGACGTCTTTTCTTTCGATACGTGGAACTAGTTAAGGCCAGACTCAATTAATTAACCCATTGGATATGAATTCTGCATTTGGTTAAACGTAGTTAACGTTGAACCACGTCTCTCATTCTCAATGATAGCGACAAACTCTTAGGCTAAAGCATTATCATGTCCCTTGAGGCCAGGAAAATACAAACATCAGAAGACATTTGACTTGTTTCAAACAATCAAAAAGCCTCATTGAAGATGGGAGCTAATATCCATGATCTCCATTTTTAATTTATCATGAACTCCTATCGGATGCAACACCATTTGGGTAATCGTAATTTGTTTGACTGGAAACGCACAATGCTCTGTAATCATGGGTATTAACAATAAAAAGGAAAGAATCGAACCTTTGACCATTCCTTTCAATTTATAATATGGAAAGTCTTTGATATTTCCCGAATATTCAAAACGATACCTAATTTTGGACTTTATTCAGTTAAAATGATTATAACTCCGACTTGTTTGGTTCAAATGACATTTTAGCCCTTCCGGAAGGTTAACGCCACTGTTTAAAAGTGGAAGAGCTCGCCCCATTTTTTAACCTTAATAAAGCATCAATTATCAACGAATGTATTTGACACTCACCTTGGATTTTTTCACTTCGATCAATTAAAGTAACTCCTTTTGGTATCTCCAAATCACGTGATCTTAGAAGTGGAGAAATTTGACTTTAACCAAGTTACTTTGATGGGAATTCTAGTACGAGCAGTTTCATCAACACTTTGTTATAGGACACATGTCCTTTGTGTCCAAGTCATCAACCTCAAAATTATGTTGAACGCAATCGTTTCAAGAAACTTTACAACATTAACTATATTGAGTAACATCCAATCCGATAAACCATACCTCCCTGATTAAAAAAGCGCTAGCTGCCATAGTTTAAGCAAAAGTCAAAGGACTTCTAAATCATAGTTCAATTGGGCACGTAGTATATTTTCCTAATGATTCCTCATGTGAAATAAAGGAAACTCAACCATATCTAATCAGCATAATAGTGAACCGAACCTTATGAACAACATCTTTGGGATGTTGTAACCTATTACAAGCTTCCTCATTATTGAGTTCCATGAACTCAAATTACCATCTGGACCAAAAATACGAAACGAGACGTATTAGTATTCTTCGCTCGATAGCCTAACTTGATTGGTAATTGATACTCTAATATACATATTCATTTTTATGAACCACCATCTCCTTGAGCTATGGAAGCCTTATTCGCTAAATCCCTAACTTTTGTATCATTTCCGCAATGGTAGCCGTTCCCATTTACTAAGCTTATCTGGAAATGAGATTGAACTATTGAGACTTAACTCCTTTACTACTTTTGAAATTTTGCCACTTCTTTACATCAATGGATGTTTATAATAAAATGGTTTCCCTAAACTCTTAATAAGTCGTAGTTGAATGCATCAACAAACATTGATCGGATATTCTTATGACAAACCTCTCGGTTTATTCTATCTTAATATCTCTAATCAAGTGAATACTTGAACCTTGTTTGGTTCCCAACAACATTAAAATCATAAAAACTAAGCATTCTCAGCTTCCTTGTACTGTCAAGTATTCAGACACATTCACTATCAATAAACTATGGTTATAGTTTCCGTATATCATAAACAAAATTTTGAGTACGAAATTTCTTTCAACAAGGGGATGATGTGACAAATGGAAAATTTTGCTTAAATACGAGTAACACTGCTTAGATATTAGTGGTAGAAGCATATAGACTGAAAGTCTACTGACATACTGAATGTACAGTGAACAAACATAGAGACATGAAGTTTACTGAATTTACTATGACCAAACATATAAACGAAAGTTGACTGGTGTACTTATTAGCATATCAATTTTCGGGACGAAAATTATTTCAACAAAGGGATGATTTGACACCGGCATTTTCAGGTTAACTCCGTTAACTAAACCCAGTGAAATCTTGTTGACTGTGTCAGTACACCTAGTTAGTTTTGTTAACTACGTTAATGAACTCTCATGCACGTAGTGTCATGTATGCATTCATTTGAGTTATTCGTTTCGTTGGTGACCTAAACAAAAGTAACTTGTTACACATGTTATAATAATAATATGTTACATGTACCTTATATGATAGGTATAATGTGTTATATGATCAATATGTTAAATGACTAGTTGTTATATACTTATGTGATTTATAAGAAAGTTAGATGAAAAAACTTGTTACATTATATGATATGTTACATGCTATGTTGCCTAGCTAGACCAATAAAACATAGACAATATAATACATCGAAATTATTTAAAAAGTTGTATCATGTCACCTATTTTAATATAAAAGTTACCTAAGGTTGAATTTTATTAAAGTGAGATTAAAAGTTTTTATAATTTCAACAAGGAGTTACAAACTTTTCCCTTTCCTTTTTGTCCCTCTTGGCCGAAATCTATCACTCACACACACAAAAAACACTTTAACAAAAATTATCTCAAATTATCCTCATACACAAGTATTGTTTTGGTGATTCTTGGAAGCAAGAGGATTGAATCTTTGGATTAAGCAACTAGGTAATTATATTTAACATATACTTGCTTTATGTTTTCTTTATGTTTTTTATATTAGAAGTATGATATTTGTATCCAAATGATTTGGATTATAGAGATAAATAAAGAATGATCAAAGTTTGATTTTATTGATTGGTTAAAATTGTTTATCATGTTTTGGTATAAAAGTTTGAGTCCTCTTTATATATTTGTTATTTGATGAATTTGGGATAATAATGGAAAAAACATGAGTTTTGATTTTGTGAAGTGATCTATTGGTGATTTAGGAGCATATTGATAAGAAAATCATGATTTTGGTGAACATTGATATAAATCTGTTGTTGACAGATTCTATAACCTAGGTTGTTATTGTTTAATTTATTGGTATGTTATGTAATTTATTGGTTTTTATTGATTCTTGATGCTACGGTCAAGTACTTTCGGTCTAGTTTTCAAAAGTCAAAAATCATAATTTTTGGACACTGTATGATTAGTTTTTATGAATATACAAAATCTGGTTGCAATTCTGATTGAAAAAATACTTTTCTGATATGTTTTGTAAATTGTCTAACTTGTAATTGAAAACGGATAATTGTGTGATTCCACTTCTGGAATGTTACAAATTGAATTAGGAATCCAATCCAATTGTTCTTGCATCAATTGGACATATATGAAACTTTTGGCAAATATTTAGATTCTGTTATGCTTATAAGGTAACTGAAAATAGGTTGCTGTAGTTTATGAATTTTCATGATGTTTGTGAGTGTTGGAAAATTACAAAAACAAATTTATGTTGTACCGAATACTTGAAAGTATATGTGGGAATTATGTTTTGGCTGGTTAGAAAAATAGGTTTTGGTGACATAAAACCTGCCCAAATTTGTTAAGCATCCTGTTTGGTAAAAATTGTTGTAGTTTGTACAAAGATTGTTGTGTTAGTTTCAAGTTGACTTTATTGGTCAACTTGAAATTATTTGACTAAATGTTTGGTCTTACTTATGAGAAATGAAATTGGCAAATGTGTGACTTAGTCATAGAGTTGCATGAAAGATGACCAATATTTTTTTATCAACGGTAAATATTTTGGTCAACGGTCAACATTTTGGTCAACAGTCACAAAACCCAAATATTTAGTGTTCGGTTATCGAGACTTGGACTTTTTAGTCAACAATCAACAACTTGGACATTTTGGTCAAAAGTCAACCAAAAGTCAACTTTTGTCAAAGTCAACAGAAAGTCAAACTTTGGTCAAACTTCTAATAATCCATTGGATTGTTTGGATACTAAGGATTCTAGAAATCGCTTACCAAATACTTATAGTGCTTGTATGTTTAGGCACTAGAACACTTTGTGACGTAAAACAGTGACTTCTATTTTAAACCGCATTCGAGGTGAGTTTCACTGCGACACTTTTAGTTACTTATTTTGGGGGAGAAATCATGCATACAAAACTTTTTGGATATTGTATACTTTGTGAATACCTCATGTGCACATAGTGAATTTAAACTGAAGTCCCCCAAACACATTGGAACGTTAACAATTGTACATTGGCTGGGTAATGAAAGGTAGTACTACTGGGTTTGACGAACCCCCTCGGGGCTCTCGGGAGAGGGAGTCTTCGGGTGTCTTCATTTGCTAGAAATGCAATAGAACTACTCTTATATTTGACTCCGTGGGTGGCAACAAACTAACAAGTCAGCCTCGGTCACAATGGAACTTACACTAATGTAGCATGATTACTAGCCTAATTAACTAGTGGTATTACAGAGGCATACATTATCCGTACTTATATTCTCTACAATGTTTTTACTTATTTACCTACTGGTTTGTTTGGCAAACTTGTTTTAAACTCAAACCTGTGAACTCACCAACCGTTGTGTTGAATCGTTTAGCATGTCTTTCTCAGGTGTTTAAGATGCATGTGTGAAGTTGAAATGAGTCTAGGGTGCATGGATCCCACTAAGCATTGAATTATGCTGGGAGTCTCAATGAAATGTTATGTTTCGGAATCTTGATACGCACTCTAGGTTTTAAGTGTATTCATAAATTATACGATTCCGCAAATGTAAAAACTTTATTGTAAATGTACTTACCTCATTTATGATGAGAAATAATATTTAAATATTTTCCATTATAAATTGGTTGTTCGTTATAACACATGGCTAGATCCTAGTATGTCACGCGCCTCATGCAAAAACCCCGTTAGTCGAAAATTGAGGGTGTGACAACTTATGCGCTAAACTGTGCTTATCCCTTTATATGAACTTACATGTGATATAGACTTATACGTGTGCACTGTACTTAACCGTTGCATTATGCTTATCCGTGATTAGACTTACACGTATTTTGAACATACACGGAAACATTGTTATTGAAATTTATACGTGCTTGAGGCTATACGTTCATATTCATAAATATACGTGCATACACACACAAGTTTTAAATATTTTTATAAATTTTACTAACATGTTATCTTCTTTGTTTGTTTGTTTGTGTGTGTATAGTTGTTAAAAGTAAAGGACTTTGATGCTAATCATACTATATGTTCTTTCTTAGACAGATCGGATGACAAGATGGATCCAATTCGCATGATATTACCATTCTTTGAAAGATCAAGGATCTTTAAAGCTCTTACTACTAACACGCTAACAATCATGGAGCTTGTTGTTGAATTATGGAAAAATGCAAAGCTTGAAGGAGAGTGTATAAAGTTAGATGTCAAGAAGAAGGAGATGATCATATCTGAACAAGTGGTAAGGGATGTTTTGGAATTAGGTGATGAATCTACTAATCCTACTTCGCTAGACGAAAGGATGGTAAAAGGTTGTTTGATGAGAATGGGTTACAAGAACGACTTGGATAGAGGTTTCATGAAGACTGGGTTGTCAAGACCTTATAAGTTCTTGATGCACATGCTAGTATGTTTTGGACATAGAAAGGGTGGATATGAAGAGATACTGGATTACCAAAAGTGCATGATGGCAGCTTTATGCTTGAACTTGAAATATAACTATTCTAAAGTTATATTCGAGCATATGAAGCAATATTTTGATAACCAATGGTTGATGTAACCAAGGTTTTTGCAGCTGATTATTGATCATCAATTTTTGTAATATTGATAAATCGGGTGAGGAGATGAAGCTAGCACACATGTCTGTTACTGGATGTGCTAAACTGAAATCTTACATGCATAAATCTAAAGACGAAATTTCTAAGTTTCGTGCTTTTTTTGGGCATTTATTGAATCCTGATTATGTTGCTCCGACGAAAAATCAGTGGAGAAAGGAGGATAGTGATTCAGATTGGGAGAATGTGAATGTACGGATGCAGGGTTATGTGCCTTTTGGTAGAAAGTTGTTTATTAAAGCTGATAATGAAGAAGCTGGATGTTCACAAAAGGTCAAGAGGAAACGTTAACGTGTGATCAAAACTGAAGTTGTTACTCCTCCTGCTCCTATTCCAGGTCATATTATTGCTCAACAACAACAACCTGCTACTAATGAACCTGCTGTTGTTGACTCAAATGTTGATCCTAATGAAGAAGAAACTGAATCTGATCAAGAGGTGAAAAAGTCTATGTGGGGTGATCCTTGTGCAATACTTAACTGGAAAAAGGAACTTCGATCAAAGAAAAACTTTGATGATGATGAGACATATTTTCCTGAAACAAGTCAGCCAAAAAAGAAATGAGTCAAGTAGTTGTGAACCAGAGGTTTCTAAGGCATCTGAAGTTGAAAAAACACCTGAAGCAGTTGTGAATTTGGACGACAACATTGACTAGTTGATGAAAACACCAACATCTCAAAATTTAACACCAAAGGTTGATGAAATAATGCATCAAGATACACCGAAAACTGATCCAAAAGCTTCTCAACAATCTTTTTCTTATATATACTTGCAACTAGATGGTCCATCAAAAGGAGAAGTTGAGTAGTTGAAAGAAAAGGTTGCAAATCAAGATGTGAAGATTACAAGTCTGGTTGATGAGAATGACCATCTAAGGGCTAATAATGTTGACATAAAGAAGAGGTTGGATGAGAGTGAACGCAAAAGGAAGCTAGCTGATAATTTACTTGTTGAACATATGAAATACTTTGTTATCATCGAGCAAAAATTGGGTATTCGTTTTAATTAGAGGTTGACAGAGTTGAAGCCGGTAATACTGTGTTAGAAAGGGTTTATGGTGGAGATATTGGTGTGGTTGAAGCGTCTTTTCGTGTTGATTATGTTTCTGAAAAAGCCGCTGATAAAGGCAAGTCTAAGATAGAAGAACCTATTGTTGTTGATGATATTGTTGATGCTTCTGTGCAAGCTGGGGAATCTAGTCATGAGATATATAGGTTACTGAACCGATGGTAGAACTTGTGATTGATCTGGTGATTGTACAACATGTTGAAAAACAAAATATTCAAGTTGCTGATGTAGTAAAGGTTGTAGATGTAAAGGAAGAAGAAGAAAAAGAAGGAAAAGAAGATTAGGAGATGGTAGATTTGGATATTGGATGATGATGATTATCATGATTTGGATGATGATGATGATACACCACAAGGCGGTGCAGGTGCTGTTGCTGGCAAGTCTGATAAGAAGTTTGATTCTGTTGGTGGTGATGATCAACAAGATGAACCGCAACAGAAATCAGAAACTAAAAGTGCACCGGCAGATAAGCCTTTAGAGGAATTAGAAGATTTGATTACTTCTAACTTCTGTGTTTCTAATATGGTGGATGAACATGAAGAGGGGGAGATTACTGTCGACAAGTCAGAATTGGCAAAAATGTTAGAAGTCTCTGTTGAGGACTTAACATTTGATTTTGAGAAGGATATTCCTGAACCAGAAGTCAATGAAGACCGGTTGAATCCTGATGTGGAATTTATTGATAAACCAGAAGCGGTCAAGTTTGTTGGTGAACGAGAAGAGTTTGATGCTTTCGATGAAGTGTTTGATGAGGAAATTGAAATGGAGCCAAATACGAATAAGCAATCAAAGAAGTTAAGATGAGATGAAAGATTGGTTTCCAAATTGTGTTGAGTTTCCTAAACAAGTTTATATGAATCCTATGAAATATTATCAAAAAACTCAGAAGGATGTTGCTTTGGGAAAGTGTTTGAGTATTGCTTATCTAGATATGAGTCAAAAGATCAAGATACGAAGAATATTTGGAGTACAATACTTCAGAAGTTTAATGAAATTGAAGAGCTTAATGTGGTTTGATGCATATGATATTTGTATACATTATGGTATGTTGTATAAACCAAAGAGTGGTCCTCTGAAAGAGATTTGGGAGTTTATGGTTAATGAGGCAAAGTGTGGTTTCAATAAATGGACACCTCAGTTGCCTAAGGTGTTCAAATCAAGAAATCGTAAGAATCTAGAATGTTAATTGATAAGAATTTTGAGGTATACAAGGCCAGACTAGCTACGCACAATACCGTTGTACCTAATGAAACAAGATTTTCATCCTTATTTCCTTTGTTGGTCATATTTAGCAGTGACTGGTGAATCAAGCATATATTTGGATCGTGGGAATGAAAAGTACAATGTTATTCGAGTGTATGATCCAATGTGGCTGGTAAACTTTTCATCGAAAGACATTGAGACATTACATATGAACAAGATACAGTGCAATGATGATCAAGTAAAGACGCAAGCAAATCAGTTCCAAAAAGTTGTGGATTTGTGCTTTGATAAGAAAATACATTCTGGTAGAGCTTGGGAAACTAATTGGAGGGCAGTCAGTGAAGAACAGGAAAGGCTAGAGGCTGAAATGGAGGCTAAACATCAAGATCGAGTTACTAAAGCTTCATGGAATAGATTTCAATATAAAGATATGGGTGTATCTCGCCTACATCACAACAAGGATCAACGAAGGCGTCATTTGAAGAAGTTACAAGGAAAGAGTATCGAAAAAGAGTTTTTTGGTATGGATTGAAGACCTAGCAATATCCAAGGGGGAGTTTGTTAGAGCATTAATGTCTAATGCTAGGTCTTATGGGCTAATTATGTATTAGTTGTATTATAAAGGGCTGAAATTGTCAATTGTGTAAAGATGTAAGGAACGTATAAGTCATAATCAACCATATAAAATTTATACGGAGCGTAGAAGTCTAATACGTTGATAGTTGACTTATATGGCTCACGGTTAGTATATATAGGTTGATCATGTCAATAGCAGCAACAGTTCTGACAATTTTGTACTTGCATTGCTATATCAATATAAAAAGTTTATGAGTGATTGTGTTGTGAATCCTTTATGATATTATTCCGCGATATTGTTTAGTATAGAAAATATATGTTAATCGATCCTAATAATAAAGTTTACATGTACATGATGATTTGCATGATCTGGGTCATGATCTTACAGCTCAACATGTTGCTTATTTTCTTCATTTTCAGCTAAAATCTTTCTTATAAAAGTAAACTCAGTGTGATCATTAGCAACTTTGGACCGTAGTTTTGTCCAAATCAATTCTCAGTAGTTGCTTCAGGAACACTTGTTCTTTATGCATGTTCTTCAATATCGTCTAAACATATTTTGAATGATTTGTTCAGTTTCTCAAGATTAAACAACCAACTAGGACCATCAACTGTATTAATTTAATTCTCATTGAAAAACTATGTTATTCGATTCAATTATACTCAAGTGATCTTTAACATTTAATTTGTAAGATTTGGAGTGTGAAAAATATCATAAAAAAATAAAGAAACAATCTAGTGAAATGGCTTGTTAAACAAGTCTGTTAAGTTGTCACTAGTTTCAACTCTTTTCATTTTTATTAATTATTTCTCATTAAAATCTCTGATGAAATGGTGCCTACTTTCAAAATGCTGGGTCTTAGAGTGTTTCACATGGTTTCTAACAATGAACATTGCAGCAATATTATCAATGAGCATGGGAGTGTTTAGAAAATTCAGACCATAATCCAGCATATGATTTTGAATCCAGAGGATTTGAGAACAGTATGCAGATGCAACAATCTATTTCAGCTTCAGCAGTTGAAATTGCCACTGTAGTTTGTTTCTTGCACTGCCATGACATTACCATGTTTACCAAGAACTGGCGAGCACGAGACCAAATGATCTATTCTTTGGATACCAAATACCCAAGTCTGGCTTTCCCTTCAGATATCCGAAGATCCCTTTAACAACCAACATATGAGAAACCTTGGGATTGGTTTGGAATCTTGCACATAGAAACACAACAAACATGATATCAGGTCTTGAAGCAGTTAGATACATCAATAATAAAATCTTGGCTCTATAGCTAGTCTACAGGCTCCCCCTTTTCATCTGCAATCATTATCTCATGTGTGTACATTGGAGTTGAGGCTATCTTCAAAACACTGCATCTGAACTTGGTCAAGATATCATTTACATACTTGGATTGATTACAGAATATTCCATCCATTTTCTATTGAACTTGCAATCCATGGAAGAAATACATCTCTCCCATTGAGCTCATGTTGTACTTGACTTCATACCACCTTCAAACTTCTTACACATGTTTTTATTGGTAGAATCAAAGATGATGTCTCAACATATACTTATAACAGAAGTAAATATTTTCATTTCTTCTTGTAGAATAAGGTCTTGTCAATGGCTCCCCTACTGAAACAATTTTCAAGAAGATGATTTAACAACTCATCATATTAGGATCTTGGAGCTTGATGTAATCCGTATAGGGCTTTGTTCAATGTATACACCCTATTAGGATACTCAGATTCTTCAAAACTTGGAGTTTGAGTGACACGAACCTCCTCATCTTTCGTTCCATTAAGGAAGTCAGATTTCACATATAGTTCAAATACTATGAAGTTTTTGGATGCTACATATGCCAAGAAAATCATGATGGCTTCCAATCTAGCCACATATGCAAACTCTTCTTCAAAATCAATTCCTTCTTCCTATAAACATCCAAGGGCTACCAGTCGTGCTGTGTTTTTCATTACAATACCTCTTTCATCCCTCTTGTTTCTGAACACCCATTTAGGGCATATTGCATACTTTCTTATTGGCTTGTCAACAAGTTCCTAGACCTGCAATTTTCTTATTTGTGCCAATTCTTCCTACATGGATTCTATCCAGCTGTTGTCCTTCAAAGCTAGACCTATGCTCTTTGTTTCAAATTGGGATAGAAAATAGGAATAAAGACATATGTTTGCAGTTTCAAAAGCACTTCTTGTTACTCTCTCATTCAGGTCACCAATGATATTTTCAATAGGATGATTTCTTTAAACTGAAGAAGTTTGGATAATTGAATTTGTAGTCAGATTTTTATCCAAGTTTGAATCATTCAACTCAGGTCATCAATAGTCAAATCATTTGCATCATTGTTCAAATCAGTTTCATCACATTCTGATTTGTGTTGTTGGATGTTGAAGCACCATTCTTTAAAATATAGAGATTTTCAACTAGATTTTCAAACATGGCTTGAGTACCATGTTGAGGTTGCTCAACAGGAGATTCAGTTTGATCTTCAGTTATTGCATTTTGATCTGATTCCTGAGTCTCAACATGTGGCTAATTTTCTACATTTTCAGCTGAAATCTTTCTTTGAAATGTAAACTCAGTGTCATCATTAGCAACTTTGGACCATAGTTTGTCTAAAACATTTTTATTTTCAGTAGTTTCGTCAGGAACAGTTGTTCTGTATGTATGTTCTTCAATATCTTCTGGTTATATTTTGAATGATTTGATTAGTTTGTCAACATTAAATAATCAACTAGCACCATCAACTGTGTTAATTTGATTCTCATTGAAAACTATGTCAGTCAATTCAATTACACTCAAGTGATCTTTCACATTTACTCTGTAAGATTTGGAGTGTGAAGAATATCAAACAAAGAAACAATCTCGTGAAATGGCTTGCTAAATAAATCTATCAAGTTGTCACTAGTTTCAACTCTTTTCATTTCTATTAATTCTTTCACATTGAAATCTCTGATGAAATGGTGTCTAATTTCAATATGCTTGGTCTTTGAGTGTTGCCCAGGGTTTCCAACAATGAACATTGCAGCAGTATTATAAATTAGTATGGGAGTGTTTAGAAAATGAAGACCATAATTCAGCAATTGATTTTGTATCCAAAGGACTTGAGCACAGTAGGCAGATGCAGCAATGTATTCAACTTCAACATTTGAAATTAACACTATAGTTTGCTTCTTGCACTGCCATGACACTAGCATGTTTACCAAGAATTGACAACCACCAGAAGTAGCCTTTCTCCTCATATTATATCCATCATAATCACTATATGTGTGTGGAAGTAGTTCAAATGATCTATTCTTTGGATACCAAATACCCAAGTCTGGCTTTCCCTTCAGATATCTGAAAGTCCTTTCAACAGCCGACATATGAGAAACCTTGGGATTGGTTTAGAATCTTGCACAAACACACATATCAACTATGATATCAGGTCTTGAAGCAGTTAGGTACATCAATGATCAAATCTTGGCTCTGTATACATGATGGTCAACATGCCCCCCCTCCTTTTCATTTGCAATCAACTTCTTATGTGTGTCCATTGAAGTTGAGGCTGTCTTAACATCTTTGCATTTGAACTTGGTCAAGATATCGTTTACATACTTGGATTATTTAATGAATATTCCATCCATTTTCTATTGAACTTGCAATCCAAGGAAGAAATACGTCTCTCCCACTAAGCGCATGTTGTACTTGACTTCCTAACACCTTCAAACTCCTTACACATGTCTTTATTGGTAGAACCAAAGATAATGTCATCAACATATACTTGAAATAGAAGTAATTTTTTTCATTTCTTCTAGTAGAATAATTTCTTTTCAATGGCTCCCCTATTGAAACCATTTTGAAAATGGTTTGACAATTCGGCATACCAGACTCTTGGAGCTTGATGCAATTCGTATAGGGCTTTGTTTAATGTGTACACCCGATTAGAATACTCAGGATCTTCAAAACTTGGAGGTTGAGGGACATAAACCTCCCTATCTATCTTTCCATTAAGGATGGCAGATTTCACATCTAGTTGAAATACTCTGATGTTTTTGGATATTGCATATGCTAAGGGAATCCTGATGGCTTCCAATCTAGCCACAGATGCAATCAATACTTCAAAAACAATCCCTTATTTCTGTAAACATCCAAGGGCTACCAATCGTGCTTTGTTTTTCATTACAATACCCCTTTCATCCCACCTATTTTTGAAAACACGTTTAGTGCGTATTGCATACTTTCCTCTTGGCTTGTTAACAAGTTCCCAGACTTGCAAATTTTTTAACTCTGCCAATTCTTCCTGTGTGGGTTCTACCCAATTGATGTCTTTCAAATCTTGAACTATGTTCTTTGGTTCTATTTGGGATAGAAAAC
The DNA here is from genome assembly GCF_021521415.1 of Bidens hawaiensis. Classification (NCBI taxonomy): domain Eukaryota; kingdom Viridiplantae; phylum Streptophyta; class Magnoliopsida; order Asterales; family Asteraceae; genus Bidens; species Bidens hawaiensis. Next base: position 105,298 of record NW_027495382.1, on the reverse strand, counting down.
AGGAATAAAGACATATGTTTGCAGTTTCAAAATCACTTCTAGTTACTATCTCATGCAGATCACCAATGATATTTTTAATAGGATGATTTCTTTAGACTGAAGAAGTTCGGGTAATTGAATTTGTATTCAAATTTTTATCCAAGTTTGAATCATTCAACTCAGGTCATCAATAATCAAATCATTTGCATCATTGTTCAAATCAGTTTCATCAACATTCTGATTTGTGGTGTTGGATGTTGAAGAACCATTATTTTAAAGATAGGGATTTTAAAATAGATTTTCAAACATGGCTTGAGTATCATGTTGAGGTTGTTGAACATGAGATTCAGTTTGATCTTTAGTTATTGCATTTTGATCTGATTCATGAGACTCAACAGGTGGCTCATTTTCTTTATTTTCAGCTGAAATCTTCCTTTTGAAAAGTAATCTCAGTGTCATCATTTGCAACTTCGGACCATAGTTGTCCAAATCAGTTTTTTTTCAGTCGTTTCTTCAGGAACACTTGTTATGTATGCATGTTCTTCAATATCTTCGGGATGTATTTTGAAAGAGTTTAACAGTTTCTCAAGATTAAACAACCAACTAGCACCATCAACTGTGTTAATTTGATTCTCATTGAAACTATGTCACGCGATTCAATTACACTCAAGTGATCTTTCACATTTACTGTAAGACCCCAAAAACCGGGAGTCCTACAGTAGGTAATCATTTTAAACAAATTCAGATATAAAAGATAAACCGGTTTCATATAATTTAAAATTTCAACATAGAGTATTCTTGCAACGAAAAATTAACAAAACATCCAAATATTATTCTTAAGACGAAAAATTTATATTATAATTGTCTTTATTATTAAAACGATAAGGAGCATCGACTAGAACTGCCTCGGGACCTCAAGTAGTCTTGAGCAAATCCAAGCAGTAAGTCCATCCACACTCAACCTGATATAATTCTAACATACATGCAAAGTTAGCTTGAGCTGAGCGAGTTCATGTTTATATTAATAAAATCAATTAAAGATCGACTAAAGGTTTAAGGATTAGTCACTCTAACCTTAGACCGAACAACAAACATTGTGTTTCGGGAGAGATTAGGGATAGCGAACATAACAGACAAGATAAGAGAGTGGAGATTGAGATGGTTTGAACATGTGAAGAGAAGACAGACGACAAATCCTGTTAGATCCATAGAAAACATTACTATAGAGGGGAGGAGGGGTAGAGGACGACCAAAATTGACTTCGTACGAGAGTATTAGACATGATTTGATAGACCTAAATCTCTCCAAGGACATGGTTGAGGATAGGAATTCTTGAAGAACTAGAATTAAAGTTAAGGATTTTTAGGGAGAAAGGAATACTAGGGCTTCTATTTTCCTTATTTTGGTCACACGCCAGAATGGTATTTTCTTTACATATATATAGTATTACTATTATTATTATTATTATTATTATTATTATTATTAGTATTAGTATTTTTATGTTACTGTTGAACTTTGATTTCCTTTGTATTGCTTTATACATATGTACTTTAGAGCTGAGGGTCTCTCTGGAAGCCACCTCTTTATCCCTTTGGATAGAGGTACGGTGTGCCTACATCCCACCCTCCCCAGACCCTACTTATAGCTTTGCTGTTGGTGGGACTTCACTTGGTATGACTGATTGATTGATTGAATTAAAGATCGACTAAGATATTTAACATATGACTTACATAAAAATAAATAAATGAATAATTTTCCACCGTTAAGCACGTAACACGGGTCACATCCTCTCAAGTCCAAAACACAAATTCAAGGACCCGAGTAAACATCCACCCCAAGGATAGATAAACTGTTAGGAGATTTGTAAACGTCCTTTCGCCCAAAGGACAGTCAAACTATCCCGGAACACATCCACCTTAACCACCAACAAGGAAATTAAGGAATTTTAAAACTTCCATTCGACCCGGTCACAGCTTAACAAAAACATTCACGTGGTGGCCACACATACACACATCCAAATAAATCAAATATAAATCATGTGAACTTCCAAGCATAGATAGCAAATATAATATAATCTATGCAATATCATCCAAAAGGTTCCAAAGGGTAAAATCGTCATAAAGCGTGTACGCTAGCCCAAAACGTAAAACATTTAAAATGGGGCATCATTAAACTCACCTGATAAGGACCACACAATTATCAAAAAGCTGGGAACCGCTAGCTAATCACTCACAAGTTCACAAGCCTGTCAAGTTATAGCACACAAAATCACTTTCTAGACCGCATCGACTGGATCGTGCTACGAGACGTCCTATCGTGATTGGATTGACCCGAAGCCTCTTCCACCCTTATATCGATTTACATCAGCCCCCTAAATCCTTAGGTTACCCAAAACTCCCCTTCAATTAATATTAATACCAGCGGGTCACAAACTATGCCCGCCTTAAGTTGATTGTGCCGAATTCGTGCGCTAATGAACGGTTTATCTAACCACCAAACAAACTAGCCCCGTTTTGATAAATATTGGTGTTCTTACAGCCAACACATCAATATATTACTACACAAGCTGATTGGGTAGGCAATTCCCTTATTCGACACACTAATTAACAATTACACGTGAATTCGCGCTCTAACGGACCGATTAAGGCATCACCAACCAAATTTGCCCCAATTTAATAAAAAAATAATTTTATTCTGGCCATTATATCAATATAAAACTATATGAACTGATTGGGTTGGCAATTCCCTCATACAAGACGCAAATTGCAACAATTAACGATTAATCACCCGATGAACACAATTTTCCAACTATCGACAAATGGCCGACAAAATCAAATCCAATAGCCATGAAATTCGAATATGAAGCTAATGACATACCTTAAGCAAAATCTCTAATTTAAACCTTCACAAGGTCTCAAATTTGCACAACTGACGCGCCCGCTGGTGTATAAATAACCTATAAAAATGTTACCGAAAAACATCCTTAAACATCACTACCGACAAATTGCCTCGTATCCCATGATTCAAACTAAACAATACACAAAATATATACGGTGTCATACCTTCGAGTATAACTCATTCTGAGCCCATACGCACAACGTCCCAAAATACCGACGCCATCGAAAACCAAAATGGTCATAACTTGACCATACGAACTCCGATTCAAGCGAATCACATATCCACGAACTCGTCTCACACGTTCGTCTCACCGAGCCCCACCAAAGACAACAGTTCCCGTCACCGGAAACTGCTGCCACCATCTCCAGGAAACAAAACATTTCGCCGGAAAACCGATCCGTCAGCCGGAATGCGAACCGTTTCTTGTTTTGCTCATAACTTGGTCATACGAACTCGAAATCAAACAAATAATATATCAACACGACCATGTCGCCGAGCACTACCACCCTGAACCATCTTCTTTTCTGGTGACGCAAAAAGTTGGCCGATTTCTTGCCTCCTTCTCCGGAAGGTTATTTTGATCAAACCCTTCCTCATCTAGGCATCCCTGATCCTCCATACCACCAATTAAAACCGAAAACTTGACTAAATCACTGACTCGCACCACCTCTGTCATGAATTATATTTCTCTTGCTCTCCTTCTTGGCCGTTAAGCATTCACAAATGAATGATCTAGGGTTTCTTTTCCATGGTGTTTACTTCACCAAGTTCTAACTTTGGTGCCTCTAGTTCTCATACCGACTCCTTGCTCTCGAAGTTTAACTAATAATCTTCCATGTAATTACAATTGGGTCCCCTCAAGTCAATTAAAACATATGCATTGCATTTAAAATCCCATTGAGTCATATTTGATAAAATCTCGTTTAACTCGTCAAAACACGTAGACGGCATTGATCGAGGTCTAACAAGTGATTTCATATCCCACGAATTTACGGGCGTTACAATTCTACCCTCCTTATATTAGGATTCATCCCTAAATACTACTGCACTGACAACGACAAAGGGTGCATCTTCCTCTGTTGCTTAACATCAAATGTCTTAACCTTCTCCTATGTTGCCTCAAGTGCAACATTATTATCTCTAAACCGAATACCATCTCTGTCATGACCATAACTATCAATCTACTCATACAAGGTACCAGCTAATATAACTACTCAACGTTAGGTACTCATCTTGGTGGTCCACGTCCTTGCGACATCCACTGATTAACCTTTAACATACCTTTTTATTCTCTTGCTCTTGAGGGTAAGCCATCTGATTAAACTTTATTCGGGTTTTCCTTATGCGGCAATCACTTACCTCCAATGTCAAGAACTTGTGCTCAATCTTGTCTAATTAATTGCTCAACAACCAAATTTCTCTTTCCCTTGAAACTCTTCCTTTTAATCACCTTATCCTTAATAGGATATCCCACCAACTCAATGTCTCCGATGAACTGACGAAATTGCATAACTTACCATATCATCCTCCTAACAGTTACAAGTCTTCAAAATCGGTTCCATTCCCCGCACCCATTGATGGGCCAACAAGGCATCCTTTGTTCCATCAAACAAGGGGAGGTTACACTTCTTACAATCACCATAAGAGAAACCACGGACATCAAAACTGCCGACATAACCTCTATCTCCATCATGACTAGCTAAAATCACCCAGCCTCATCCCGAGTCCTCTCACTCTCCTACCCCCTTCAGTATCATTATTTTTGTCAGACACATTCAACGTTTTTCATATCCTAGGCAATAATTTTAGGCATTATATTACGCACAACACGATAAACCTCATCCACAAAGGCTTACACAAAAAAGAACTCAAATGCTCATGATTATCATTATCTAACATTGGTGAATCCCCCTAACAGCTCTTGTCCGTTATGGTTAACCACCACCACGGCTCCCAATATGACCTCCTCTAACTAAACTCTGATTAGTCCTGACTTAATCCTATAAAGATAGAATCTTCACGTAATCAACCACAAGTCATGTTCAGCACATGGAAAGTAAGGGTAAACTGCTAATAACGTTGATCAAGTGTTATTAGTTGTTTACTTTACTTGCCCATTCTAGACACTTCTTGTTTGTGAATACATTAATATTCTATCTAGGACATTTAGAAATTAACCATATTTATGACTACATTAGCATTCCATCAAAATAGTTATATAGAAAGACCATAATCCAACAATTGATTTTGAATCTAGAGGACTTGAGCACAGCAGGTAGATGTAGCAATGCATTCAGCTTTAGTAGTTGAAATTAACATTGTAGTTTGCTACATGCACTACCATGACACTAGCATGTTTACCAAGAACTGACAATCACCAGAAGTAGCCTTTCTTCTCATATCATATCCATCATTATCACTATCTATGTGTGGAAGTAGATCAAATGATCTGTTTTCTGGATACCAAATACCCAAGTCTGGCGTTCCCTTCAGATATCTGAAAATCCTTTTTAACAGCCAACGTATGATAAACCTTGAGATTGGTTTAGAATTTTGCACAAACACATACACATCAAACATGATATTAGGTCTAGAAGCAGTTAGGTACATCAATGATCAAATATTGGCTATGTATTCATGCTGGTCTACATGCCCCCCATTCAACCTACTTACACACGTCTTTATTGGTAGAACCAAAGATGATGTCATCAACATATACTTGAAATAGAAGTAAATCTTTTCATTTATTCCTGTTGAATAAGGTCTTGTCAATGGCTCCCCTATTGAAACCATTTTCAAGAAGACGGTTTGACAAATCAGCATAGCAGGCTGTTGGAACTTGATGGAATTCGTATAGGGCTTTGTTCAATCTGTACACCCTATTAGAATACTCAGGATCTTCAAAACTTGGAGGTTGAGGGACATAAACCTTCTCATCTATCTTCCCATTAAGGAAGGAAGATTTCACATCTGGTTGAAATACTCTGATGTTTTTGGATATTGCATATGCCAAGAAAATCCTGATGGCTTCCAATCTAGCCACAGGTGCAATCAATAATTCAAAGTCAATCCCTTCTTCATGATATCCAAGAGCTACCAATCGTGCTTTGTTTTTCATTACAATACCCCTTTCATCCCTCTTATTTCTGAAAACCCGTTTATTGCGTATTGAATACTTTCATCTTGGCTTGTCAACAAATTCCCACACTTGCAAAATTTTGAATTGTGCCAATTCTTCCTGCATGGCTTCTACCCAGTTGTTGTCCTTAAAATCTTGAACTATGTTCTTAGGTTCTATTTGGGATAGAAAACAGGAATAGAGACATATGTTTGCGGTGTCAAAAGGACTACTCTCTCATGCCGGTTGCCAATAATATTATCAATAGGATGATTTCTTTAGACTGAAGAAGTTTGGATAATTAAATTTGTGACCAGATTTGGTTCCAAGTTTAAATCATTCAACTCAGGTCATTAATAATCAAATCATTTGCATCATTGTTCAAATCAGTTTCATCAACATTCTGATTTGTGGTGCTAGATGTTAAAGAACCATAATTTGAAAGATTGAGATTTTCAAATAGATTTTCAAACTTGGCTTGAGTACCATGTTGAGGTTGTTCAACAGGAGATTAAGTTTAATCTTCAGTTATTGCATTTTAATCTGATTCCTGAGACTCAAGATGTTGCTCATTTTCTTCATTTCCAGCAGATCTCTTTCTTTGAAAAGTAGACTCAGTGTCATCAATTGCAACTTTGGACCAATGTTTCTTAAAATCAATTTTCTTTTTAGTAGTTTCTTTAGGAACACTTGTTCTATATGCACGTTCTTTAATATCTTCTAGATATATGTTGAATGATTTGATCAGCTTCTCAAGATTAGACAACCAATAGGCACCATCAACTGTGTTAAATTAATTCTCATTGGAAATTATGTTTGATGATTCAATTACACTCAAGTGATCTTTCACATATAGTGTGTAAGATTTGGAGTGTGAAGAATATCCAACAAAGAAACAATCCAGTGAAATGGCTTGTTAAATAAGTCTGCCAAGTTGTCACAAGTTTCAACTCTTTTCAATTCTCTTAATTCTTTCTCATTGGAATCTCTGATGAAATGGTGTATAATTTCAATATGCTTGGTTTTTTAGTGTTGCGCATGGTTTCTAACAATGAACATTGTAGCAGTATTACCAATGAGTATAGGTGTGTTTAAAAAATTCAAACCATAATCCAGCAATTGATTTTGAATCTAGAGGACTAGAGCACAGCAAGTAGATGCAGCAATGTGTTTAGCTTAAGTAGTTGAAATTGACACTGCAGTTTGCTTTTTGCACTGCATTGACACGAGCATGTTTCCAAGGCACTGACAGCCACTAGTACTAGATTTTCTGTTCATATTACATCCAACATAAACACTATATGTGTATGCAAGTAGATCAAATGATTTATTCTTCGGATACTGGATACCCAAGTCTAGTTTTCCCTTTAGATATTTGAAGATCCTTTTAACAGCCAACATATGAGAAACCTTGGGATTGGCTTGGAATCCTGCACAAACACACACACCAAACATGATATCAGGTCTTGAAGTAGTTAGATACATCAATGATAAAATCTTATCTCTGTATACATGCTGGTTTATAGGCTCCCCTTTTTCAGCTGCAATCATCCTCTCATGTATGTCCATTGGAGTTGAGGTTGTCTTCACATCATTGCATTTGAACTTAGTCATGATATCATTTACATACTTGGATTGCTTAATGAATATTCCATCAATTTTCTGTTGAACTTGCAATCCAATGAAAAAATATATGTCTCCCATTGAGCTCATGTTGTACTTGACTTCATAACACCTTCAAATTCCTTACACATGTCTTTATTGGTAGAACCAAAGATGATCTCATCAACATATACTTGTAATAGAAGTAAGTATTTTCCTTTTCTTCTTGTATAATAAGGACTTATCAATGGCTTCCCTATTGAAACCATTTTTAAGAAGATGGTTTGACAACACATTATACCAGGCTCTTGGAGCTTGATACAATCCATATAAGGCTTTGTTCAATTTATCCAAGGGTTGCCAATCGTGCTTTGTTTTTCATTACAATTCCCCTTTCATCCCCCTAATTTCTAAAAACCCATTTAGTGCCTATTTCATACTTTTCTCTTGACTTGTCAACAAGTTCCCAGACTTCTACCCAACTGTTGTCCTTCAAAGCTTGAAATACGTTCTTTGGTTCAATTTGGGATAGAAAACAAGAATAAAGACATATGTTTGCATTTTCAGAAGCACTTCAGGTTACTCTCTCATGCAGGTCACCAATGATATATTCAATAAGATGATTACTTTGGACTGAAGAATTTTGGATACTTGAATTTATAGTCAGATTTGGATTCAAGTTTGAATCATTCAACTCAGGTTATTAATACTCAAATCATTGTTCAAATCAGACTTATCATCATTCTTCTGGATATATTTTGGAACATTTGGAACATAGTTTTTCCAAATCAATTTCTTTTTAGTAGTTGCTTCAGGAACTCTTGTTCCGTATGCATTTTCTTCAATATCTTCCGGTTATATTTTGAATGATTCATATGCATATTCTTCAATATCTTCTAGTTTTATTTTGAATTATTTGATCAGTTTTTGTGAAAGTCAAACGACCAAGAACACCATCAACTGTGTTGATTGATTCTCATTGAAAATTATGTCAGATGATTCAATTACACTCAAGTGATCTTTCCATATATTATTTAAGCTTTGGAGTGTGAAGAATATCTAACAAAGAAACAATCCAGTGATTTTGGTTGAAATTTATTCACATATTCCTTAATATTTAATAATTAATACTTGCAGCCAAAAGGCTTAAGGAACTTGATATAGGCCTTCCTTGTAAACAAAATCTCATAGAGATTTTTGTTCTGTCTCTTGTTAAGAAGCACCTTATTCTGAACATAGCAGGACGTGTTGATTTCTTTAGCCCAGAATGAGACATGTAGAAAAGCATCAACTAACATGGTTCTAGCAGCTTCAATGAGTGTTCTATTTCTTCTTTTTGTAACCTCATTTTATTCAGGTGTTCTAGGAGCACTGAGTTGTTGAAATATTCCTTTTGTATGACAGAATTCAGTATTCACTCCATTATTGAACTCTTAACCATTATCACTTCTCATAACCTTCACTCTTTTATCAAGTTGATTCTCAATCCTTGTTACACACCCTTTAATCAATTCAACAGTTTCATCTTTTGTACTCAGGAAATACACCCAAGTGAACCTTGAATAATAATCCTTTGTCAAGTCATGTGCCTGGAACATTCACTATTCATATACCAAATATCATTTATCCTTGTGGATTTTTCTTGCACAATCAAACAAATTTCATCGCTTTTGTGATGAATCACAAGCCAAACATGCTTGTACTTCATAAGAAACAAAAACACTAGTTGTAGTTGCAATAAGATCTTCGTAAGCAGTTTCACATGATTCATCTGAATCATATCCATAATCATTAACTTTTCCCATAAATGCCACTATACTATGGTATTCTTGTAACACTGGCAATTCCTTCTTCATAATAGTCTTTGGAGATTCATCTTTTGGTTTTCCAGAGAGAAACCCCTTGGCACATATCCATTCTTTAACAGAAACTTCTCATCACCAATTAGTTTACTTTCGTGTTTCCTTTTGAAAGCATTCTTTGTGATTTTTCTTTTCATTTCATGTGGTGTAGATTTGATAGAGTCATTGGAATTTTCTGAATTTTGAGAGTTTAGTGACAGTTTCATCACCAATTTCTTGACATTCAACGACTCTTTCTCCACATCCACTCCTTCATCCTTCTTCATCCCATTCATTATATATTCATCATATTTCTTCTTGTAAAGCCCAAAATCTTGACCATATAGTTTAGAATCAGGAACTTTGAAGGGTTCAGGAGTGATTTGTCTTGACATGAATCTGTATGACATCCATACACATCACAAAATCTCCACAAAACTTTCCCATTAAGAAAAACATCGTTTCGATGGATCCTTTCTTGGTTTTGGTGGATCAACGCCAATTGTTCTTTGATGGGTTGGATTATCAAAATTGATTGAAATGGGTTGAAAAACATTGTTTTTCTCATTACTTCTATCATATGATCAACGCCGATCGTTTTTCACTCCTTTTTCATTTGAATCTATTTCTCTCCTTGGACTTGAATGCTTTCTTGAGAAGTAATCCACAAATCCCCAATTTCAAATAATTCATGGTTAAAGAACACTGGGTAGATTGGTGGATACTTGCTGTTTTCCTTTGATGTTTCTTCATTCTTTACATGACTCTTCTTTAGTGACTGAAATCTTCTTTCTTATTGAGCCTTTTTGTTTGCATTTTGAAAGACTTGATTTGTTTATCTTTGTGATCCTCCACAAATTTCAAACATCTTGTGATTTCTTCTCATTTCTTCATACTGTTTCTTTAACTTGGGAGTCATTTTGGGTAATTCTGTATCTTCTTTTTAGATCTTTTCTTGAATAGTTCTTGACTCTTGTAATTGCTGCAACTTGAACATTTTTCACTTTGATTACTTGAATCATCTCCAACTGATTCACTTGTATCATGCTCTTTCTTAGTGACTTGATTCTCACTTGATTCTTCAGAATTTCTTTCATTTGTGTTTTCTTCATTCAGCAAAAATTCTACTTCATTGTTCACTACAACCTTTTCATAATTCTCAAAGAGCTCCTTCTTATCATTGAATACAGTCCTGAATTGACTCAAAAATGATTCTCTTTGTTCTTTATCAATCTTCAAAGAATAGTTGTTATTAAAAGGTGGTGTTACAACCTTGTATTTATCTTTAGGCTTTATCTTCTCCAACTTCCCACAAATGTTACGAGTAGCAACTAGATTCTTGAGAAAATAAACTTCAACTTGAAGTTGTGTACCTTTTAGCTTCTCATCCAAATACATATTTTTCAACCTTTCAATCTCAATATTGAATTTTGATTGAATCTTATAGCTTTCTACACATTCTTCCTAAAGGCTTTTACTTTGATTTTCATATGTCTTCTCACTCATTTCATAAACATTAATGATACTTTCCTTTTTAAACACTCATTTTGCAGTTTACCTACTTCTTTCTTCAAGTAATCTATCATATGTAGTAAATCAGAAAGTACCTTTAAGTTTGAATATTTTGCTTAATCATTCTCTATTGCCATGAAAGCAACATTTTCCTTTTCAATAACTTCGGCGTGGTTACTCCAATCAAATTGCCTATTTTGAGGCTCCTATGCAACATCTACATTGCCTTGGTTTATGGGTTGGTTGAGATGGTTTTTGTTTTGTTGGACTGGAGCTTGATTATTATTCATTTGGTTTCTTTGTTGTGGTGGTTGTTGGAATGGTCTGTTGGTTATTCTGCTAATGCTGAAAGTTGTTGTTGATTGTCTTAGCTAAGGAACTTGATTCTACATCTGATTCTGGCACTGATTTTTTTGTTGGTTATATTAATTTTGGAACTTATTGGTCTAATTCTGAAATTGACTTGGTAGATTTCATTCTCTAGCAAAATATCCTGGTTATTGACAGTTGTAGCAAACTCCCTTTGACTTCTCAAAAGCAATTCTCTCATTGGGACCAGTGACTGAAGATCTTCATGTCTTGTTGTACAGCCTTTTTTCTTCTCAGGGCTATGCCATTTTAGATCTGTGTCCTTTGAATCATCAGCATCAATCTGCACAAGATCTACTTGAACAACACTAGTGTGAATCAATTTTTTTGCAACAAAGGCATTGAAAGATTCTGTGAGCATTGAAAATAGTGCTTGATACTCATTTCCTTGATTTGCATTTTTTGGAACATTGGAAGCATGACCACTAGCTGTTGAATTCGCATCACTATCATCCAACATATCCACATTAACTCTTTGCTGACCATACTGACTTCTAGATACTGGAGTGAAAGGATAAACTCTTGGTGTTTCAGAATTGAAACCATTTGGTTATTCAATAATGGGAATTTGTTGTTGATTATTTGTAGGCAGATTACTCATGGGAGCAATCAAAACAATGGCCACCTGAAAGCTTGGTCTTTCCTACTTAATCATATTGTTAGAAATCATTCTCTACAGATTGAAGAAAATATATGACATCATCAAGCATAAAATTTGAAATGTTGGCCTTCTCTTTTATGAACCTGCTGGCAGTGTACCATTCTCCGGATAAGGATGAAAACAACTTCTTGTTTAAATCAAGTTAGTGATTGGTAAATCAATTGTAATTATCTCATTAACAATGGCCACAAATCTCTTCAACACTGATTTCAGCCTTTCACCCTCTCTAAACTTGAATCTTTCAAGATGTTGCTTCAACCTATCTCTCTTGAAATCCTTCAGCTCTGTATTTACTGCATCATACATTCCTTTGGCAGTTTTGTGATGATTAACACTTGTAATAATTTCCCATGATAAACCCAGTTTCAGCATAGACAGAGCTTTGTTATCGTTTTTCTTCATTTATCTCTCAACAGTTAGATTGTTGTTTGGTGCAGCAGAAAGAACATATGGACCTTCTTTAATTGTAACTTACTGTAGCTTCAAAAAAACACTTTCCACTTGACGTTATTTTTCTGTCCAAACAACCTTGGATTGTTGTTAGTAGACATATCTTCGTCATCCATTTGTTCTTTTTGGTAATTTTTTATCAAAGACTTAAGAAAATGTTTTTGGTATTCTGATTTTAGAACTTTTTACAGAAAAATGAAATTTAAAATAAAATTATTGAAAACTTGAACAACTTTTGAAATTTATTTTTTTAGATCTAAAGAAGAAATTTTTAGTTCTTATGGGAACAAACAATTTCTGACCAAGATCTAGACTGTCACACCCCAACCTAAAGCGAAAATGTCAGGGCGCAACTGATTGTTCACGGCTCTCAAGGTACTATCATGCAATAATTAAAAGTGGCAATATCTATTAATTAAATTAAATATTCAAATAAATCCAAACAAACAAAGTACATAAACTGGGAAATAAAGGCGGCGACTAGATAATTCAAAATTTAAAGTTTAAAACTAAGTCTTGACTTATTCTTCTAATAATAATAACTCTAAGTTCTTCACCAAATCTTGATTTCAGTTCAAACGATAACCTGCTGATGTGTTGTAAAACACACACTTACTTTCTGTATCTTTTTATCATGTTTTAATTGCTTAATAGTATAATAAATATGAGTTATGGATGGTTTTCGCATGATCTTACAAAGATTTATAATTGATTGTAGGTTTTGAATTTTAATGGAGAAAAGTGTCAAGTTTGAAGACTCTAGGGGCCTTTTTGATTAAGATTGAAGACTACAACTCAAGGCCCGACCCAAGCCTACAAGATCCAAGACTTTTACACCATAATATATGATAATTAAAAAAGAAAAAAAAAACTAACAACCCTAGTATAGGCCGATCGGAATTTTGGCAGCCACCAAGGAAGGAAAAAGTTGTTGATCAAGCTTTGTGGTGGCTAGGAGAGGAAGAAGAAGGTCAATGGAGACTTGGTACAGCAGATACGGTCATCTTCATCAAGAAACTCAGCCATATATATTGAGTATTGCATCCATAAACTTTGTTCTATTGTTCAAGATTCATAACTAGTTAATTTAATCTTTTAACTTGAATTGTTTTGCAAGTAAATTGAAGATTGAGTTGTGCTTGATTGATATTGATTCTTGAATGAGTTTAATTATGTTTTGGTTGAGTTTTATGGTGTTTACTTTGATGTATAGCTGCTGTCCAAAAATAATGTTAGGCTAAACTTGTTAGTTCTACCTAGGTTAGATAAATATTGTTAGGTTTTAGTGAGTTTTATGGATTGTTGATCATCATGACTTGAATTGTTAATGAAAGTTTGGTTTAATATTGAATTAGGTTGTGTTTAGTAGCTGTGATTTGATTAATTATACTTATTTACCTCTTGCTTTGATTGACTGAATCGGTTTTGATTGATTTTAGCTTGTTTGAACTCTTACTTGGTGTTTAGAGATTGTTTGCGGGAAGTACAACCGTAGGGTTTAGTTGGGTGTGTTAATTGGTTGAAATCAGCGGGTAGGCACCTTCTTAGAGACTAAGAGGTGATAGGAAGTAAACTCGTCTCATAGCTTTTGCTTGTTAGGATTAGGATCGCGTGACAGCGGGTTCGGTTCTTGTCGGGTTTGGGTTTTTGAGCGATTAGTTGATCTAGTTTAAGTTAAACTAAATTTTTCCTCAATCCTTGGTTGCGTAGTATTCATCTCCATTAGGGTAGTGTGTCGGTGAGTCCGAGAGGAGAGTCGGCATTAGAACACTATAACAATTTGTTTCCCGGTTTTGTTCTTAAAATCAATTAAGTGTAAGTTAGAGTTTGTTAGTGATATAGCTTTCTTGAGTGAGCCTTAGTTGTGTCATCCTTAGAAACCGGTGTCATGAGATTCTTCAATCCATTAGCTTATTATAGCTTCAATATGATTCTTACCTAGGTAGACGTTTTCTCCAATTGCAGTTAAGTCTCTAAGTTTCATCAAGTGTTTAGTTAAGTTAAGTTAAGTTTAGTTAATTAATTTAGTTAAAGTAACTTAGGTCAAGTATTTAATTATTAAAAATCATTTAATTATTCTTAGATGAGTCGTGGTTAGGGTTAAGTATTAAAAACGTTTTCACGTGTCCTTGTGTTCGATACTCGGACTTCCTTAGTTCTATACTATTAGTGATCGGTACACTTGCCGGTTTTGTGTGGTTTCTTTAGGAGTCTTGTTTAATAAATTTAAAGCTTAGTTGTGAGTTACTTAAAAAGAGTATTCATTAGACACACATCAAGTTTTTGGCGCCGTTGCCAAGGACACGGTTAGAGGCGTATTAAGAACGACTCGAGTTAGGACTTACCTTGTTTGCTACTTGTTTTTCTTATTTGCTTTGTTTGTTAGTTTAAAATATTTTAGCTAATTTTAGTTTATTTTGTTTATTTTAATAGTTGTATGAGTCCCTCCCACAGGGATCCATAGCTACTTGGGTTGCCATGCAGACCCAGTTTCTTGAGAAATACGATTCTCCGGCTAAGGCCGCTCGTTTGCGTAACCAAATTCATTCTTTCCCGAAAGAGGATACCGGGAGCTTCTACGAGGCGTGGGAGAGACATCTACTAGCTTTATGTCCGAACCACGGCCTGCAAGACTGGGCAGTTGTTGAAAAGTTCTATAACGGAGTGACATACGCGACACATAGTATGCTTGACACAGCGGCGGGAGGAAATTTGTTGACGAAGAAGGATACGGATGAGTGAATTGCATTGTTTAACGGGTTAGCCATGATTGGATACCAGTGACCACCCGCTAAGAGCACCAAGATCGTCGACTCCCTATCACGCGGCATGCATCCGGCCAACACGAGCACCGCACTTGCGGCACAGGTTGAGGCGTTGGCAAAGATCGTGAAGGACTTGCTGGTGAAGAGTAAGTTGTGTCAGATCTGTAGAGGGGGGAATGATACCGTTCAGTACCCCGTAGGTTTCCAGGAGGAGGCAGTTGACTTTGTTTGTAATCAGAACCGAAATCAAAACTCTTTCAATTCTTATAATTCTGGGTGGAGAGGTAACCAAATCAGTCCGGCTTCCAGCAGCTTCAGAGTCTATTCCAGGATTCCGGTGAGGGTGTGAGTAGTGGGGTGAAGAAGAAAATGTTAGAGGAGATGATGGCACAATAGACACAGATGTTGTCCCAACTTATGACTCGAGAGGACTCCCGTCACAAAGAGACTCGAGAGGACTCCCGTCACAAAGAGAAGTTTTGGGAGCACGAGTCATTCTTGAGGAATCAGGGAGCATCAATTAAAAATATTGAGCGTCAGATTGGGGAAATAGCAAGTCGTCTGAATGAGAGGTCTCCAGGAACACTTCCGAGTAACACTGAGCAAAATCTGAAGGCATTCGCGAAGGCTGTGACGACGAGAAGCGGTGCAGGGGCACGTAGTGAGCCCGTGAATAAGGAACCTGCAGTCAATGGAGAGGAGCAGGTGGACGAGGAGATTCAGTTAGAGTCTCCACCGGCCAAGGTGCATCAGAGGCGCAGCCCAGGAAGTACAACACAGGCCGAGGACTAGCAGTTACCCAACACACCAGCGAGAGTATACAAACCTAGACTTCCATATCCCGGGAGACTCCGCAGGGATAGAGACGAGGAGCAGAACTCCAAATTTCTTGACCTTTTGAAGCAGCTTCATGTAAACATTCTATTCCTTGAGGCACTCACGCAAATACCCAAATATGCAAAGTTCTTGAAGGATATTCTTTCGAATAAAGAGAAGTTAGCTGAAGTTTCTTCCATCCCTTTGAGTGCTAGTTGCTCTGTAGTCTTGCAGAGAAAGTTACCTGAGAAGATGTCCGATTCTGGGAGTTTCACGATTCCCTGAATCTTGAGTGATGATACGGTGGTCCATGAGCTGGCAGATCTTGGTGCCAGTATTAATCTCATATCGTATTCCGTGTATCGCAAGTTGGGCTTAGGCGAACCGACGCCTACCCGTATGAGTATCCAGCTTGCTGATCGTTCTGTGAAATACCCCCAAGGTGTGGTCGAGAACATGCTATTTCGTGTCGACAAGTTCTTCTTCCCGGTGGACTTTGTCATCTTGGACATGAACGATGATGATAGTGTCCCACTTATCTTAGGCCGACCATTCCTTGCCACTACATAGGCGTTGATAAAAGTCTGCGAGGGTAAGTTGATTTTGAGATTTGGGATGAGAACGTCACCTTTGATGTTCGACAGTCACTGAAACACCCCAAGTCTGCTGATGACTCCTTATACTTCATCGATACCATCATGGAACATGTTGGGGAGTTTTTCAGCGAGATCTGTGGAGGATCTACCTTCGACACCTAGTTTCTCGATAGGGAGATTCCGTAGATTAAATGGTTTCTATGACCAATCAGTCCATATATGACGACACCGAGTCGCATATCCCTGAATCTGGCGTGTCTGCTGAGATCCTACGAGACGATCCTATGGACTGACCTTCGGTCGAGAGTCCTCCTTCTTCCTTAGAACTTAAGGATTTGTCGGCCCATCTTGAGTATGCTTTTTTAGATGAAGAGAGGAAACTGCTGGTTATTATTGCATCTGCTTTGACGGAGGTCGAAAAGGAGAAGTTTTTGAGGGTGTTACGAGAGCACAAAGAGGCGATTGCATGGAAAATCATCGACATTAAGGGTATCAACCCTTCGTTTTGCACTCATAAAATCCTCATGGAGGATAATTTCAAAACTGTCATTCCACCGCAACGGCGGCTTAATCCGAAAATGCAAGAGGTTGTGTAGAAGGAGATCATTAAACTCCTTGATGCGGGGTTCATTTTCCCTATTTCTGACAGTGCTTGGGTGAGTCCAGTCCAAGTGGTTCCTAAAAAGGGTGGCATCACTGTGGTCACCAATGAGAGGAACGAGCTAATTCCTACTAGGACTGTGACTGGATGGAGAGTCTGCATCGACTATCGCAGACTGAATGATGCCACCAGGAAAGACCACTTTTCTTTACCCTTCATTGATCAGATGTTGGAGCGTTTAGCAGGTCAGCAGTACTACTGCTTCTTAGATGGTTTTTCCGGGTACTTCCAGGTTCCGATAGCTCCCGACGACCAGGAGAAAACCACTTTCACTTGCCCTTACGGAACCTTTTCCTATAAACGTATGTCGTTTGGCCACATTCCAGAAGTGTATGGTGGCCATTTTCCATGATATGATCGAGGATTCCATGGAGGTGTTCTTAACTGAGAGAAGTGTCAATTCATGGTCCGCGAGGGCATTGTTCTGGAGCATCGGATTTCAAGTATGGGGATAGAGGATGACTGAGCGAAGGTCGAGACCATTTCTAATCTTCCCCCGCCTACTTCTGTGATATCCATTCGTAGTTTTCTAGGTCGTGCCGGGTTCTACCTCCGGTTAATCAAAGATTTTTCTAAGATCGCGAGACCCATAACCAAACTTCTGGAAAAGGATGCTCCATTCGTTTTTTCTGAGCAGTGTATCAAGGCGTTTGATCTTTTAAAAGACAAACTCATTAATGCCCTGATCATGGTTTCACCCGACTGGTCATTACCATTCTAGTTGATGTGTGACGTGAGCGACTTCGCAGTCGGAGCGGTTCTAGGACAGCGGAAGGATAAAAACTTCCATCTGATTTACTACGCTAGCCAGTCTTTAAATGGTGCACAGGAGAGCTATACCACCACCAAGAAAGAGCTTTTTAGCTGTGGTGTTTTCATTCGACAAATTTAGGTCCTATATATTTTTGTCCAAGATGATTGTGTACACGGACCATGCTGCTATTCGATATCTCTTCAGCAAACAGGATGCTAAGCCTCGTCTTATCTAATGGATCCTATTACTTCAAGAGTTTGATATTGAGATCTGTGATAAAAAGGGGGCCAAGAATGTGGCGGCCGGTCATCTTTCTTGTCTATAAGGAGTAGAGATAGGAGATTCGGGGGTCAAGATTGGCGATCGTTTTCCGACAGAGAGTCTCATGTTTGTTACGGCACAGGAGGAAGGTTTTCCATGGTTCGCTGACTTCGCGAACTATCTCGCTGACGGGTACCTGCCGAAGATGCCTTACCAGCAAAAGAAGAAATTCTTTGCTGACATTAAGTTTTACCTATGGGACGACCCGTATCTTTTCCGCATCGGTGCTGATCAGCTGATTTGGAGGTGTGTAGATGTCAAGGAGGGATGGCAGATTCTGAGCCATATCATGTGGGACCGACAGGATGTCACCACAATGTGAGTTTGACAACAAAGAAAGTATTTGATTCTAGTTTTTACTGGCCTTCTATCTTTAAGGACGCGCATGCGTTTGTTAGGAGTTATGATCGATGCCAGCATGTCGGCAACATTTCATCACGAAACGAAATGCCCCAAAATGCTATTCAAGTTTTTGAGGTTTTCGATGTGTGGGGCACTGATTTCATGGGACCGTTTCCATCTTCTCGTGGGAACAAGTACATACTCGTGGCCTTCGATTACGTATCAAATTGGGTTGAGGCCAAGGCTTTACCCACGAATGATGCCCTAGTGGTAGTGCGTTTTCTTAAAAGTCTCTTTGCTCGTTTTGGTGTCCCGAAAGCCTTGATCAGCGACCGAGGTACTCACTTCTGCAATTCGCAGATGGATAAGGCATTGCAGCGCTATGGGGTCACCCATCGGCTTGCGACCCGCGTACCACCCACAGACTAGTGGGCAGGTGGAAGTGAGTAATCGGGGAATTAAACCTATTCGCGAGAAAACGGTTGGTTCAAATCGCCGGGATTGGTCCGACAAATTAGATGAAGCTTTGTGGGCCTTCCGTACAACCTACAAGACTCCGACTAGTTCCACACCATTTTGGATTATTTAAGGGAGGGCCTGTCATCTTCCTGTTGAGTTGGAACACCGTGCTCCATAGGCCCTTCAGAGGGTTAATCTTGATTTATCCGCCGCCGAGGGCGCTCGATTCCATCAGCTGCATGAGTTAGAGGAGCTTTGGGATCACGCGTATGCACAGTCATTTAGGTATAAGGAGCGGACGAAGGAACTGCATGATAGAAAGCTGAAGGGCAATAAGCAGTTCAAGTGTGGGGATAAGGACTTATTTTATAACTCCCAGTTGAGGTTATTCCGGGGAAAGTTGAAATGCCAATGGTCGGGGCCGTTCACAGTCACTGAGATTTTCTCGTATGGCACAATTGAGATACAAGATCAAAGCAGGAAATTTAAGGTGAATGGTCACAGATTGAAGCACTACATAGGCGAGCCGGTTGCTGATCAGACAGTCGAGGTATTCTACCTTGAATCATTCACCAAGGCGTAGACGTGTCGGGAGACAGTCCGAGTTGTAGAGGGTGTATTATAATTTTCTTTATTATCTTTTTTATTTTTGTTATTTATAAAAACATCAAAAAAATTAAAAAAATACAAAAACACAAAAATATGTTTATTTCTTATTTTTTTGTTTTCTGTGTTGTACGCCACTACATGCGAGCGAGTTTGAGTTATTGCAGGTATTATTATGCGCATGGTAGCTCTGATGGCGTTTTGAAACTGGTTCTCCCGAGGTTGCGGCCGCGAATTAAATGTTATACAGTCGTTCGATTGATACACACCTGGTGAAGATTCCGCATATAAACCAGGGGAGTAACCCGTTCTCTGTTTTACTCTTTGCTATTTTTAGTTTTAATTTTATTTTATTTCTTTTCCTTGTTCTCATCGAGGACGATTTCGTTCTAAGTGTGGGTATGGGAATTTATTTTACTTAGTTGTAGAAAAAAAAATTAAAACAAAAAAATGTGTCCCTTGAAAATTGATTTTATTCTACGTTAAGCATTAAATGATATTATTACCAGTGTGCTAACGAACTCTCGAAACTTTTGAAATATATAATATAATAATAAAAGAAGGGATGGTTTGCATATCTGATTTGAGATGTGTCGGTAGGCCCAACTAGCTTTGATAGTCCTCTTTAGCAGTTTATATATATATATAATAATTCAAAAAACGGTGAAAACGAATTTCGATGCTCAGGGAGGATTACCATAATCTGAAAACTTTGAGATAGTAAGACTTAGATGCACTCAAAGCAGCACACTTCCACATGTCCATCTTTTTACGAGCTTAGAAATAGTTATATACTTTAGGGTGATATAAACAAAAAAAAAGAGAAATCTGCATTTTGTCTCCCTGGTTTATATCATCGTTCGACGGGTTAACCACTGAAAAAGATTTTGCGAACTTTGGACCATTTTGATATTTGGGCGGGTCAGTCTGTCTCCTTGCCGTCAGTTGACTGTGAGTTGGCTGAACAAAAAACGTTGAATTTGCCGTTTTACCCTGAGCCTATAATTAATCCTAAAACTAAATACCAAGAATTCGTGTAAAGGGTGGGGTTCGAACCCCCAACCCCTAGTTTAATAACACACAAGACCAACCAATTGAACTGAACTAGCATTTAATAAAACTACACAATATGTAATATATATTAAGCATTTGAATTGAAACTATATATATATATGTATGTTTCTCGTATATATATATATATTCTGTATATATATAGTCTGTATATACATATTCTGTATATATATAGTCTATATATATATATTCTGTATATATAAGCTGTACATATTTTGTATATTACAAGGATCGGTTTTTTTTAAACGACAATTTTTTTCTAAAAAATCAAACGAGTCGGTCCCTTTTTAAAACGTTTTTTTAAACGACGAAACAGCTCGTTTTTAGGGAACTTATTGTCCGAAAACGATGAAACGGATCGTTTTTTAGTAAACTTTTCGTTCAAACACGCCGAAACGGGTCGTTTTTTAGTAAATTTTTCGTTCAAAAACGACGAAACGACTAGTTTTTTAATAACCTTTTCACTAAAAAACGACAAAACCGCTCGTTTTTTAGTAAACTTTTCACTAAAAACGACGAAACGGCTCATTTTTTATTGTAATTTTAGCTCAAAATCGACGAAACGGGTCGTTTTTTATTGTAATTTTAGCTCAAAAACGACAAAACGGGTCGTTTTTATTGTAATTTTATCTCAAAATCGACAAAACGGGTCATTTTTTATTGTAATTTTAGCTCAAAAACGACAAAATGGGTCGTTTTCTAGTAAACTATACGCTCGAAAACACCGAACCGACTCGTTTTTTAGTTATCCCCAAACACGAGCCCGAACACACAATGAACACAACCATTCTTTTATATATATTACACAATACATAAACAAATAAACACATACACAGAACATAAACACAATACATAAACACAATACATAAACACATATATCAAAACACCCGAATTATAATCTTCGAGATTTTACGCGCCGACCCCGACCCCGAACACTACGGTAGGAGAAGCGGGTCGATATTCCACGTTCTACGGAACGCCAACCGGGCTTGACCGGCGACATTAACAACAAAACGGACGGAAATTCTCCGAATCCGAAACCGGATTCGGAGACTCAATGCAAGTGGGACTCCAATTAAACATTTGAACCGAATAACGAATACGAAAACCATTGTACGGCGGTGGATGGCGGTGTCGGATGTGGATGGGGATGGCGGCTCGGCGTCAGTGGTGGCGGCGTGGGTCGGTGTTGGTGATGCAGATGGAGATGGCGTCGGTGATGGAGATGGATATGGCGTCGGTGATGGTGTTGTTTATGGCGGTGAGGTGTTGGTGATGGGTGATGGTGATGGTGTGGTGTGGTGTATATATATAGATAGTGGGGAAATTGTGGGGAAAATGCAGGTGATGGTGTTGGGTATGAAACGAATGAAGGAAAGAGGGAGGAAGGAGAGATGGAGAAGGGGGAAGAGTATGGTGGAAGGAGGAAGAAGATAATACCCGGTTGTCGGACTGTCATTTTTCCCGGCAAGCTGGTTTTTTCAAGCTTTTAAAAAAAATAACTAACAAAGGGGCACAGATGTTACCGGCCAAATTTATATTTGTAAAAAGTCTAAAATACCCTTCAACTCAACAACCTTTAACGAAAATATTTAACGGATGGGCACAGACTGACCCGCCCAAATTTCACAGTGGTCCATATTTCGAAAAATCTTTTTCAGTGGTTAACCCGTCGAACGACGATATAAACTAGGGAGACAAAATGCAGATTACTTAAAAAAAAGTAGTATGTTTTGAAAGTTATGTGTATTATCAAAAGTTGTTCAAGAAAAGCAAATGCTTGTGAAGAAAGTTATGTATTTTAAATGTCAAATGAGCATTCTTTGAAGTTAGTAAAAAAGGCCAAAGATGCACATACTAGACGGGACTTAGAGTTTACGTGTTACCTTGGGGATAGTGACTCTGAGGATACACAATTGGGGCTCGAAGGTTCTTAGTCAATAAATATCAAATTAGGAATTTATAGGACAAAGTCCAATAATATTTAGGGATATCTCGTACGGCCTCCACATGACCATTCATCCATCCAAATTTCACCGAGTGCATCTAATTAGTACCATCAATGAGTCCTTGGCTTATGGTGATTTGTCGAACCAGTTTGTTTTGACTCTAGTCTTCAAGCTCTCTTTGTCTGAGATGGGGTAGGTGTAGCCTTAATTTTTGGACTTAAAAAGTTTAATGCAAAAGGGGGGCTTGATTGGCTGATGGCTGGGTTTAAGTGGACAACAATATCGGCAATCGCGGTCAATATGTCGAGTTGTTTCTTGTGCTCTAATAGTGATAAATAATCTGGGAGTTTGTTGTTTTTCACTTGGTTATAATCCTGTGTAGATTTCTTTTTCAGGGACGAAAAAGTCTTAAGTGTGGGATGTTTGATGTGTTGTAAAACACACTTACTTTCTGTATCTTTTTATCATGTTTTAATTGCTTAATAGTATAATAAATATGAGTTATGGATGGTTTTTGCATGATCTTACAAAGATTTATAATTTATTGTAGGTTTTGAGTTTTAATGGAGAAAAGTGTCAAGTTTGAAGACTCTAGCGGCCTTTTTGATTAAGATTGAAGACTACAACTCAAGGCCCGACCCAAGCCCACAAGATCCAAGCCTTTTACTGTCACACCCCCATCTAAGGCCTAGGAGTATGACCAACAGTTGGTACCACAATTGTAATTAAATCAGAGTTACGGTTTGATGCGGAAGCCTTATAAAACTTGTGGATTTAATATATGATATTTACTTTTACAAAAGACGGGATTATAAAATAGCCGCTTAAGTTATACCAAAAGAATTAATTGTTATTTACAAACCACCATTTTAATGTTTATAAGTTTATACAAAAAGATCCGAGCAATCGGATATCTTGAGCTTCTTCGTTTGTCAACTGCTAACTTTGATAACCTGCAAAATATAAATAAAATACGTCAGCAACGAATGCTGGTGAATATGCTGACGCTAAAATATTTTCTTTTACTTTATTACCCCTCGAGACTACGCCCGCCTCGGCCCATCGTGGCTTAGGAATAACAAAGTTAAAACAACCTGTTTATAAACTCGATCTCTACACTAAATACCCCAGCAAACACCACAGCGTTCGACTTAGTTAAGTACCTATATGTATACACATGGTCGTGCTCCCCGCAGGAAAGCGTCCTACGACCTGGTGTGGTGCGATGTGCCCACCTCCTTATACCACATATGTAAGGATCCAGAAAAACGTATACTACAGCCTGAGGGCTAGGCTTAAATTCTTACTTATAACGGTTTTAGGAACACATAGTCCCTTGAAAACTATTTTCATATAACACATTTGACTCGTTGGAAACCAGTTTTGTAAAGTTTGGGGAGCGTATTCACCTTTTCAATTTGGGATCGAATTCAAACACCGTCCGAGGGTCTTTCCCTTGCTATCTCGCACCTATAGTACGAATATAACCATTTGTTAGTCGGATATACAATCCGGCTTAACACCTTTAGTCTTATTTTATAATCTTTACCTCGATGAACCTTTAGTCCAAAATCTCTTTAACATTAGAACCTTTAGTTTAAAAGTAATTTATAAACCTTTAGTTTATTTATAATACCCTACATTTCTTTTTCTCTAAGAAACGTATTCTTTTCTTTTTCTTTATTATTTAAGAATAGTTATTTATTCCTTAAATAATATTTATAACAAAGAATATATATATACTTACACACATATATACATATTTATAATTTCTTCTTTTATTCTTACTTTGTAATATTTTCTTTTCTTTTCTTTTATAGAGGTATCGAGTATAACCTCGACTTAAGGCCTAGCCTTTATAATATTTTATTATTATTTTCTTTGGCGTTACACCTACCTTGTTGGCTTCTAAAACTTTAACTACTCGAGCAGCACTCCAACGCCGCTTCATCTTCTCGATCAACACTTTTCCTCGTTACTCTTTCTTTGGCATGCCAAACAACAAACACCAATGCTTCACCACTTTTCTGCACGTCTTACGAGATTAACCATCATGATGTAGAGGAATAACAAACAACTTCTTGGTTGGTACGTCGGTGGAAGATGGCACGAACTTCGAGGAAACGAAAACGGAAATCAAGGAATCGGGCACGATTTTCGAGGTGGATCGAGGGTTTGATTAAGGAATTCTAGTGAGATGTTAGAGAGAGAGTGATGTACTGAATTTGGAATGAGATTTGTGAGATCCCGGACTTGCTATTTACAAGCAAAGTCCAGAGGCCCATCGCGATACGCGATGGCCTCCTTAGCCAGCCCGTCGCGTATCGCGACATAGGGTCAGACAGTCACCACGTAGACCTTCCACGTGGCAGGAGTTGTGCCACGTGGTGACACGTGGCAACACATAGTGCCACCGGTTGCCACGTGTCACAATTTGTCAGAAGGGTCATCGCGTCTTGATTCTAAGTCCTTCGCGTATCGCGATAGGCCAAAGAATCAGAATTTTCATTTTAACCCTTGGGGTTTGGAAATTGGCAGATTTGATCCCCAGACTTTTGGAAATTTGACATTTTGAACTCGATTCATAATGTTACATCCTCCCCACCTTGAAATAAATCTCGTCCTCGAGATTGCTTTACAAGAATAAGTGGGGGTATTTCTTTTTCATTTCTCATTCGAGTTCCCAGGTATACACGGGTTCTCTTCGTGAATCCCATTTAACTTTCACAATTTTCAATGTTCGTCTTTTCAATTTCTTTATTTTCGACCTATTTGAATTGGTTTTTCAATAAATTTTAAGTTTTCTTTAATTTCAACATCTTTTAACGGCATCGATAGAGATTCGTCGGCTAAATATTTTCGCAGATTTGGGATATAGAATACATCATGTATCCCTAGCATTTCCTCGAGCAGTCGCAAGCGGTATGCAACAGTACCAATTCGTTCGAGTACCTCGAAGGGTCCAACGAATCGAGGACTTAACTTTCCTTTCTTTCTGAAGCGAACGACACCTCTCCAAGGCGAAACTTTCAATAACACTTTCCCACCAACATTGAATTCCAACGGCTTAAGACAGACATCGGCGTAACTCTTTTGGCGATCACGTGTCGTCTTAAGTCGTTCTCGGATTTGGAGAATCATGTCGGTGGTTTCTTGGACTATCTCGGGTCCAGATAATTGATTATCTGCAGTTTCAGACCAGCACACGGGTGTTCTAAACTTACGACCATATAACGCTTCGAATGGTGCAGCTTGAATAATTGTATGATAGCTATTGTTATACGAGAATTCCATTAAGGGTAAGTGGTCATCCCAACTTCCACCAAAGTCAATCACACAAGCGCGGAGCATGTCCTCCAACGTTGGAATTGTCCTTTCGCTTTGCCCATTAGTTAGCGGATGATAGGCGGTGCTAAGGTTTAGCTTGGTGCCTAAGGCTTGTTGGAAGCTTTTCCAGAAATGAGATGTAAAACGACTATCTCGATCAGAAATTATAGACAATGGTACTCTATGCAAAGCAACGATGTTGTTCACATAAATACGCGCTAATCTATCCATTGAGTACGATTCATTGATGGTTTTAAAATGTGCGGATTTTGTCAATCGATCCACTATAACCCAGATATCATTGTGTTGTCGAGTCATTTTCGAGAGTTTAGTAATGAAATCCATAGTAATTAACTCCCACTTCCATACGGGAAGTTCGGGTTGCTGGAGCAATCCTGAAGGCTTTTGGTGTTCAACCTTGACTTTCAAACAAATTAAATATTTCGTCACATGCGAAGCGATGTCCTTTTTCATCCCATTCCACCAATAGTTTGGTCTAAGATTTTGGTACATTTTGTCACTACCGGGGTGCATCATGTATTTGGACTTGTGAGCTTCGTTCATGATTTTCTCACGCAAGTTTCTAATGGTTTGTACCCAAATCCTATTACCGAGTCTAAAGATACCATCGTCACCCTTGACTAGTGAGTCAATGGTGCCGTTGCGTTTTTCGTCGGAGATCTTGTTTTCATTGAACGCTTGAGTTTGGGCAGATTTGATTTGCTCGAGAAGATCAACTTGAAGTTCTAGCCGCAACGCTAGGACTCTTTTTGGCTTCTCTTGTTCTTTACGACTTAAGGCATCGGCCACAACGTTGGCTTTGCCTTCATGGTAAACAATATCGCAATCGTAGTCATTGAGAGTCTCTATCCAGCGTCGTTGGCGCATAATAAGCTCTTTTTGATAGAAGATATGTTTTAAGCTTTTATGATCGGTATACACGGTAAATCTTACTCCATAGAGATAGTTCCTCCATGTCTCAAGTGCAAAGATTATGGCGCCTAACTCTAGTTCGTGAGTTTTATAGTTCTTTTCGTGTACATTGAGTTGACAAGAGGCGTAAGCGATCACTTTCTTTCGTTGCATTAGTACACATCCCAAGCCGAAATGAGATGCATCACTAAAGACAACGAAATCTTCGGTACCTTCTGGCAAAGCCAGTATAGGTGCTTGGGTAAGCTTTTGTTTAAGTATATCGAACGCCCCTTGTTGTTTTTTTCCCCATACATACTTGATGTTTTTACGAGTTAAAGAAGTTAGGGAACGGATATACGAGAGAAATTTTCAATGAACCTTCAATAATAGCCGGCCAAACCTAAGAAACTTCGGATATCGGTTGGCGACTTAGGAATTTCCCACCGCGAGATGGCTTCGATTTTTGCGGGATCGAATTGAATACCATTCACATTTATGATATGCCAAAGAAATTGCACTTCGTGCAACCAGAACTCTCATTTTGAGAACTTGGCGTACAATTTCTCGGCTCTAAGTATTTCAAGTAAGGTTCGGAGATGGACTTCATGATCAGCCTTAGACTTAGAATAAATAAGTATGTCTTCGATGAATACGATAACAAATTTATCGAAATAAGGCTTGCATATTCGATTCATCATGTCTATGAATGCAGCAGGCGCATTAGTAAGTCCAAATGGTATAATGGTGAACTCATAATGGCCATACCTTGTTCGGAAAGCGGTTTTTGGAATATCTTCAGATTGAACTTTGAGTTTATGGTAACCAGAACGAAGATCGATTTTTGAAAAGAAACTAGAACCTTGGAGTTGGTCTAAAAGATCATCGATTCGAGGAAGTGGATAACAATTTTTTATTGTGACTTTGTTCAACGCTCGATAGTCGATACACATGCACATGGATCCATCCTTCTTCTTGACAAATAGTATCGGCTCTCCCCATGGTGATGAACTCGTTCGAATGATGCCTTTCTAAGGAAGTTCTTCAAGTTGTTTCTTTAATTCCTTCATTTCGGTCGGAGCGAGATGGTAAGGAGCTTTAGCGATCGGAGCAGTACCAGGAATAAGATCGATCCTAAACTCTACTTCACGATCAGGAGGGATTCCAGGAAGTTAATCAGGAAAGACATCAGAAAAGTCGGAGACTACAAGTATGTCCTTTATCTCCTTTGGCTTAGATTCTTCAGTGACGTAGGCCATGAATGCTAAGCATCCTTGATTTAAACACTTGTTAGCCCTAATCATGGAAATTATGCTAAGTTGGCCAGCGTCTTTGTCCCCTTCAATTTGAATGGTTCGTTTATCGGGGGCTTGAAGTTCGACAGTTTTGCTATTGCAAATGATACGAGCATGCTTGCTGGACAACCAATCCATACCAGGTACAATATTAAAACCAGCAAGAGTTATAGGCAACAATTGGATAGGCAGAATATAACCATCTAAAAGAATTTTTCTGTTTTCAAGGGCTTCGGAGATTTTGACAGTTTCGCCGCTAGCAGTCTCGACGCTTAGAGTTTTATTTAATTTTATTAAAGGTACGTTTAATAGATTACAAAAATTATAATCTATAAAACTTAAATTGGCACCCGAATCAAACAAAACTCTAGCATAGGTGTCATTGACTAGAAACGTACCGGTGATGGTTTCCAGCATGTCAGCGGCTTGTTTCGTGTCGAGTACGAAAACTCTTGCGTTTCCTTTCTTGTTTTGACCACTTCCACCCGCACCACCAGTCGCGGGTTTGTTCTTCGGACACTCGAAACTTAGATGCCCCATCTTCTTGCAGTTGTAGCAGGTCATCTTTTTCTTCCAACAGTCGGCTGTTACGTGGCCCGATCGATTGCATGATTCACAGGATGGAGCGAAGTTACATCGACCCTTGTGGTATCTTTTGCATGTGTTGCAAGGTGTGGCGTTAGAATTGAATCTATTTGATGTTGGTTTACGCCTCTGCTCTTGAATCAGGCACTTCCTCCAGTTCTTCTTTGGTCGTTAGATGACACGACCTTTTTATCTTCCTCCTTTTTGCGGATCGTTCCGCCCATCAAATAACCAGCCAATTCCATCGCGGAGTCGGCGGTTTGTTGCAAGTGTGACCTCACCATGTCGCGGATTTCCCGCGGAAATCCCCATATATAACATGTGACTTTTCTGGACTGAGGGTTAACCAGCTGGGGAACTAAACGACAATATTCATGGAATTTGGTGTTATATTTGCGAAGGTTTGTTCCAACGACCTTATGGTTCAGAAATTTGGTTTGAATTTGATCGGTCTCGTGCATCGGACAAAACTTCGCCATCAAAATTTCCTTGAATTCATCCCATGAAAGATTGTACATCACTTGTCTTCCTCTACTTATAATCAACGCATTCCACCATTCTAACACTTCACCTTTAAACATCTGAGTTGAGTATTGAATCTTTTCTTGATCGGAACATTTTCTTAAATTAACTATCGATTCTATTTCTTCTAGCCACCTCACGGTTGAAATGGCTCCTTTGTCACCATGAAACTCTTTGGGTCCAAAGTACTTAAAGTCTTTAAATGAACATCCTCCAATTTTCAACTTTTTGAATTCTTGTCTAACTTCGCCATCGGCGTTGGACTCATGAACACTTTCCTCGACACGAGATGGTTTTGGACGAGATTTTACAAAATTTCGGGAAAGATCAATGAAATGAGAATGTTTAGAGTGTTTCGAATGAGATCTAGCCATAGATTCTTCCCTAACCTCTTCTTTAATCATTCTTTGTATTTGACTCATATACTTATCAGGGATTGGTTCATCTTGTTTTTTTTCAGGACCTTTTCCTTTTCCTTTTCTTATTTCCTCTTCTTTACAGGCATTCTCCATGTTGTTACTTTGTTGAGACATTATTCTTTTCTTTTCAATATTTCTTTATATCTGAAATTTTACAAATTTCTTTTCTTAACATAATTTTATTTCACAAAGATATATATATATATATCATGAAATGATATATATATTTGTTTTACAACATTCATATATATATCGTTTGATAGACCTATCCTTACTTAAGAAAGTCTCAACGTTCTTTATTACACATATAACACATAACACAACAAAGTTACATTAACATACACACTTCCACATCACATCCTTCATCATCTTCTTTTCAATCTCATAAACTTTCTCACCACCTTGGTTAACTTGTTGCATTTTCCAAGAAGCGTCTCTCATTTCTTCTTCTTTTTCTTCCCATCAACGGCTATCTTCTTCCTCAAATCGTCCGTCTCATGCAAGGAGTGGTCCAAGTGTTCTTCTTGTGACTGCAGAAACTCATTGGAATATCCATATCTTGGAGGTGGGTCGCGGTAACCCTTCATAACCATGTCATAATGATTCTTTGGTTCGAGATACGGAGATGCGGTCACGTCGGATGAGTAGTGGAAGAAAACTTCGGCAGCTTCGTTTTGTTCTTGAATTTCATTGGATTGTTCTTCTTCTGTCGGGATCGTGCCTTGGAAAGGAGGAAAACTTGATGAAGCTTGGTTCTTGAGTTTCTCGAGGTATTGCACATAAGGATCAACATAACCATATCTTGGGTTTTGGAAAGAGGGTGATTCCTCCATATCTTGGGATTATCAGGGTATTCTTCTTTCGGTTCTTCCTCATATTCTTCCTCAGGATCCTCTTCTTCTTCAGGTTCCTCGTCTTCCTCAGGTTCCCCTTCTTCCATCAGTTGAGCAGTCTCCTTCACTATCGAGGGCATTCGGAAACTTTCATACGGCATTATCACTCTCATCTTGGGTTTGCGGAATGGTCCTTCACCAGTGTTAGGGTGGGAGTCAACAGAATTAAAGGTAGAACTTCCAGTATGCCATCTTCGTTTATCATAATGGCATTGCATCCAGTCAGATGAGGGAGATCTTGGTTCCTCCTTGATTTGTCAGTTGGAGAGGAAAGCATACAATGGATGAGGATTTGGTGGTAGATATGTTGGATTTTTAGATGGGTAGTAGGGTGGTAGCTCCGATGGTTGATATGTGGGGATCTCTGATGGATGGTATGTTGGAACTTCCGAGGGAAGATACATTGAGATAATTGGCGGATGGTAGCTTGAGTGTCTCGGTGCTTGATATCCTTGCCATGGTGTATCGTCGGGCAGATTGATTAGGTTTTGTTCAGTACCGGGGTATTGAAATGGTTTGGTTAGGTCATGTTCAACGTCTTGATCAAAAAATGCTTCATAATAATCTTCACTCATGTTATCCTTGAATAGTGGTACGGCAATTCCAGCCTCCTTAGCCTTGTGTACATAGTTCTCCGTCATGCTCTTGAACGACATTTAACATTTTGGGTGGTTTAAAGTGAGGAGGGAAAGAAAAGGTTTACCAGCCTATATTATCCCTATTTCAAATAAACAAGTAATTCCTATACTTGGATCGAAGCTTAGGTATTATCTTGTAATACCTAATTTGCTAAGATCGATGTCTCTGATACCAACCTGTCACACCCCCATCTAAGGCCTAGGAGTATGACCAACAGTTGGTACCACAATTGTAATTAAATCAGAGTTACGGTTTACCGCGGAAGACTTACAAAACTTGTGTATTTAATATATAATATTTACTTTTACAAAAGACGGGATTATAAAATACCCGCTTAAGTTATACCAAAAGCATTACTTGTTATTTACAAACCACCATTTTAATGTTTATAAGTTTATAAAAAAGATCCGAGCCATCGGATATCTT
Organism: Bidens hawaiensis; assembly: GCF_021521415.1. Lineage (NCBI taxonomy): Eukaryota > Viridiplantae > Streptophyta > Magnoliopsida > Asterales > Asteraceae > Bidens > Bidens hawaiensis. The sequence continues at coordinate 73,510 of NW_027495382.1, read as the reverse complement.
GAGCTTCTTCGTTCGTCAAGTGCTAACTTTGATTACCTGCAAAATAAAAATAAAATACGTCAGCAACGAATGCTGGTGAATATGCTGACGCTAAAATATTTTCTTTTACTTTATTACCCCTCGAGACTACGCCCGCCTCGGCCCATCATTGCTAAGGAATAACAAAGTTAAAACAACACATTTATAAACTCGAGTCTCTACACTAAATACCTCAGCACACCGCAAAGTTCGACTTAGATAAGTACCTGTATGTATACACATGGTCGTTCTCCCCGCGGGAAAGCGTCCTACGACCAGGTGTGGTGCTATGTGCCCACCGCGTTATACCACATATGTAAGGATCCAGACAAACGTATACTACAGCCTGAGGGCTAGACTTATACTCTTATTTATAACGGTTTTAGGAACACATAGTCCCTTGTAAATTATTTTCACATAACATATTTGACTCGTTGAAAACAAGTTTTGTAAAGTTTGGGGGCGTATTCACCTTTTCAATTTGGGATCGGCTTTAAACACCATCCAAGGGTCTTTCCCTTGCTATCTAGCACCTATAGTACGAGTATAACCATTTGTTAGTCGGATACACAATCCGGGTTAAGACCTTTAGTCTTATTTTATAATCTTTACCTCGATGGACCTTTAGTCCAAAATCTCTTTTACTTTAAAACCTTTAGTTTAAAAGAAATTTATAAACCTTTAGTTTATTTGTAAAACCCTACGTTTCTTTTTCTCTAAGAAACGTATTCTTTTCTTTTTCTTTATTATTTAAGAATACTTATTTAGTCCTTAAATAATATTTATAACAAAGAATATATATATACTTACACACATATATACATATTTATAATTTCTTCTTTTATTCTTTCTTTGTTATATTTTCTTTTCTTTTCTTTTATCGAGGTATCGAGTATAACCTCGACTTAAGGCTTAAGCCTTTATAATATTTTATTATTATTTTCTTTGGCGTTACACCTACCTTGTTGGCTTATGAAAACTCTAACTACTCGAGCAACACTTTTCCTAGTTACTCTTTCTTTGGCACGCCAAACAACAAACAACAATGCTTCACCACTTGTCGACACAAGTCTTACGAGATTAACCATCATGATATAGAGGAATAACAAACACCTTCTTGGTCGGTACATCGGTGGAAGATGGCACGAACTTCAATGAAACGAACATGAAAATCGAGGAATCGGGCATGGTTTTCGAGGTGGGTCGAGGGTTTGATTAAGGAGTTCTAGTGAGATGTTAGAGAGAGAGAGAGAGTGATGTACTGAATTTGGGATGAGATTTGTGAGATCCCGGACTTGCTATTTGTAGGCTAAGTCCAGAGGCCCATCCCGATACGAGATTACCTCCTTGGCCAGCCCGTCGCGTATCGCGACGTAGGCTTGGACAGTCACCACGTAGACCTGCCACGTGGCGACACGTGGCAGGCGCTGTGCCGCGTGGTGACTCGTGGCGACACGTTGCGATCTGTCTGCCACGTGGCAACACATAGTGCCACCAGTTTCCGCGTGGCACCCGTGTCACAATTTGTCAGAAGAGTCATCGCGATACGCTATGACCTTGATTCTAAGGCCGTCGCGTATCGCGTTAGGCCAAAGAATCAGAATTTTCATTTTAACCCCTGGGGTTTGGAAATTGGCAGATTTGATCCCTAGACTTTTGAAAATTTGACATTTTGAACTCGAAATATTCGTAATGTTACATTTACACCATAATATATGATAATTAAAAAAGAAAAAAAAAACCCTAACAGCCCTAGTATAGGCTAATCGGAATTTTGTCAGCCACCAAGGAAGGAAAAAGTTGTTGATCAAGCTTTGTGTTGGCTAGGAGAGGAAGAAGAAGGTCAATGGAGACTTGGTACAACAGCTACGGGTCATCTTCATCAAGAAACTCAGCTATATATATTGAGTATTGTGTCCATAAACTTTGTTCTATTGTTCAAGATTCATAACTAGTTAATTTGATCTTTTTACTTGAATTGTTTTGCAAGTAAATTGAAGATTGAGTTGTGCTTGATTGATATTGATTTTTGAATGAGTTTAATTATGTTTTGGTTGAGTTTTATGGTGTTTACTTTGATGTATACCTGCTGTCCAAAAATAATGTTAGGCTAAACTAGTTAGTTCTACCTTGGTTAGATGAATATTGTTAGGTTTTAGTGAGTTTTATGGATTGTTGATTATCATGACTTGAATTGTTGATGAAAGTTTGGTTTAATATTGAATTAGGTTGTGTTTAGTAGCTATGATTTGATTAATTATACTCATATACCTCTTGCTTTGATTGATTGAATCGGGTTTGATTGATTTTAGCTTGTTTGAACTCTTACTTGGTGTTTAGAGATTGTTTGTGGGAAGTACAACCGTAGGGTTTAGTTGGGCATGTTAATTGGTTGAAATCAGTGGGTAGGCACCTTCTTAGAGACCGAGATGTGATAGGAAGTAAACTCGTCTCATAGCTTTTGTTTGTTAGGATTAGGATCGCGCGAGAGCGGGTTCGGTTCTTGTCGGGGTTGGGTTTGTGAGAGATTAGTTGATCTAGTTTAAGTTAAACTAAATTGTTCCTCAATCCTTGGTTGCATAGTATTCGTCTCCATTAGGGTAGTGTGTCGTTGAGTCCGAGAGGAGAGTCAGCGTTAGAACAATCTAACAATTCGTTTTCCGGTTTTGTTCTTAAAATCAATTAAGTTTAAGTTAGAGTTTGTTAGTGAGACCGAGAGGTGATCTAGCTTTCTTGAGTGAGCCTTAGTTGTGTCATCCTTAGAAACCGGTGTCGTGAGATTCTTCAATCCATTAGCTTATTATACCTTCAATATGATTCTTACCTAGGTAGACGTTTTCTCCAATTGCAGTTTAAGTCTCTAAGTTTCATTAAGTGTTTAGTTAAGTTAAGTTTAGTTAATTAATTTAGTTAAAGTAAGTTAGGTCAAGTAGTTAATTATTAAAAATCATTTAAATATTCTTAGGTGAGTCATGGTTAGGGTTAAGTATTAAAAACGTTTTCACGTGTCCTTGTGTTCGATCTCGGACTTCCTTAGTTCAATACTATTAGTGATTGGTACACTTTTCGATTTTGTGTGGTTTCTTTAGGAGTCTTGTTTAATAAATTTAAAGCTTAGTTGTGAGTTACTTAAAAAGAGTATTCATTAGAGACACATCACCTGCATATACGTATAAAATAAATATAGATTTGTCAACATAAAATTGAGTGAGTAAAAAACCAGTTACTTCAATATAATATAATATAAAAATGAAAAAAACTTCCTTATGAGATATACAATCAAGCCAATGAGCAATTAATGAGTGTCGGTTAAACCATCGCCTTGCAAAGTGGGTTTTGGCTACTACGACGGTTATATGATCATACTATTGTGTGAATAGGATGGACCTCTCCGAATGCGTTCAAATAAACAAGTTAACATATAGCAATTGAGGCAAATAACTGATAGCACACAAGGTTAACAGTTGCTAATGTGAATACTAGTAATATGTAAATAATATAAGGTACGCATACGTCCCCAAAACATTTAAAAGATGGTAAAAAGAGGGGAGTGATTACTCATTTTATCAAATAGGCAAACGAATGAGTTTGATAAGAAGATAATAATTAATTATCACACTCGTCGAAAAATATCAACGGACCAACCTAAGTAATAGTAATGGCGGAAAATACTACGGACTAATGAATCGAATAATAGAAATTTAAGATATGAACGAGTATTTGTGAGTTAATATATTTTATTTAAATTTATCATTTATAAGGGTTATTATTAATTAAAATTTTAATAAATAACATATAAACATTTATATATAAAGATACATTTGTTTAAAGAATAGTTGTCCAATAATCATGTTAAATAATAAGATATATTTTAGGTATTTTATATTAAAAACCTTATTAAAATCTTTATAGTTTAAACTTTTCTTAAGTTAATACCTATTATATATGCACACACTAGTTAACATATATATATATATACACACACATATGGTTTTAACAAAGGTACGAGAATACAACTAGTTAACATATCGGTTATGACAAAATATTAGCTAATTATTATACTTATATTATTTATAATATGTTTTAATGATTTAAATATAATATACATATATTAAAAAGTGAATATCCAAAAATAAACAACCCAAAAACACAAACACCGAAGCCATCCATGCTTGGGTGTCATTTGGTTTAAACATGATAATAAAAATTTATAAATAGACAGACACCAAACCCATTTCAATTATAAACCCTAGAATCATGAATCGGCCAAAATTAATCGTTTGGCCAATTAACCTTGGGGTTATTGTTTCTGGTATTAAACCGAATTGAACTATGTATCTAATTACCTTCAATGATGTTAAATTGATGATTAAACTGGTCAAAATAAATCCGGTAAGAACAAGATCAAGAACAGACACAAGAAGGCGGTAATAATATAATTAACTATAGAGGTTTTTTTGGCGACGTATGTATGATTCTGCAGACGAATTTAATTGAGTTAATATGATCTCTTGATGTATAATACCTAATATGCTAATGATGGTTTGAGTGAATATGTTAATTCGTATAAAAAGATTATGATTTCCAAATTAGATACGTTGGTGAGGTCGTTGGGGCTTGACGAACGATTTTGTATAAGAAAATCCATGTTTACATTGAAGATTAAGGCACAAGTTAAACAATTTGAATATGGGTTACGGGTTGGGTAATGGGTAGGATATTATAATATGGAAGATTTTGCAAATTGGTCCCTTAACTTTAGAGGTGGATACATAAGGCGATTAAAGTAAGATTGAGGGCATAAATTGTATATTTGATAGATATTTTTGAATATTAAATAAATATATTAAAAATAAAAATAAAATAATACTTAACTCGATAAATGCGGTATTCTGTTGATAAGATTACGCGAACATAGAAACGGGTCGGGTAACGGTTACAAAATATTAAACGAGAAAACCCGAATTGTTTCAAAGACACAATTCACAAACTTAATCAAACAGATGTAGATCTAGGATTAGTATACTTTTGAGGCTAAAAAAATAGCATATCTGAAGGAAGAAGAACAGAATAGCTGACGTCACTCTTCAATTAAATAGCAGTATGCTTACGTCATCGTCTTCAACCTTAAATCAGCTCAAATTCAATAAATACTTCACTATCAAACCTTTAAGAAACAGATCGGTCTTCACTGAGCTAACACAGCTCTGATACCACTTGTCAAGACCGTTAATCTCGTAACACAAATAACCCAATTAACAAGAACGATTACGAAATAATAATGTGTGAAAACCCCTTTATTGTAGCCGGCGGAATCAGCTAGAATTAGGATGTTGCTTAACATAGTAAGAACATAAAAAACAAACAATCACACAATTCACTCAAAAAATTTCCATTTAAATATACTATCGCAAATATAACTGGAAATGCTTTTAGGGTTTCAGGTGGAATGTCAGGTGCGGCTGCATTTCTGTAAAGGATAATCAGTATGTCTAGAAATTGAGTAATCAGTCGTTACATAAATGTAACCTAGTATTCTCTTATATAGCCTCCTGACATTCCTTCTAGAAACCTTAATCATTGTAAAACATATTCAATCGTATTCAAAATAATTACAAGTTTCAAACAGGTCTTCTAGTAAACTTTTATCTCTGTCGAGCAGATCTGGTAACCCTCTACTATGCTTGGAACATTCCTTTGATTAAACATTTACTTCGAATATTTTACTAAGAAAATATTCTGCAACCAGGTTTCAATCTTCATGATATAACCCAACTTTTCTCGAAATATCCAACGAGCAAACTAGTTCTTCATGATCTTTTCAATCTTTATCCAACACTTATTCCAGCAAACTTAGTATACTCGGGTGCTGTTGTTTGCTCGAGATTGAACCTTACTCATAGAATTACTGAAAATAAATCCTTTAACTTCTAACAAGAATGCTTAAGATCTTCTTTTTGTATATTTGCTCGACCCACCAAATTACTTGTTGACTTGGCTTAAGCTAGGATAATTCAAGAGTATTCTCTAACACAAACTCCGCTCAACTGAAGAACAACCTTGCTATAGGAAGTGTAGCTTTCTCAAAGCTTACACTGAGAAGAATTCTTGAAGATAAGCTTACTCGAATAAGATACCTTTCTTGAATAACAATAAACCTTGCTCAAAGTTCCTGGTTTCAAGATATAACAATGATTAACATCAAATACCACTTTACAACCTTTATCATAAACCTGGGAAGTTCTCAACATATTGTATCTAAGCCCATCAACATAGTATACATTGTCAAATGATACTCTGCCATTAGTTAGAATCCATTTACTTACAATTTGTCCTCTATTCTCATCACTGACAAATTTAACAGGACCCTGATACTTGTATTCATAATTTACCAGTTACCTCTTGTGACATTCGTGACAAAACAAGGTAAACCTTAATTATTACATAGCGATTAAACAATTAACCGGTTATTTCGTAGCGAGTGAACGATTAACTGAACGATACTAATTATGACCCGAATATATATGGGGGGCATATAAAATTGATATATGTACTATAACAACTAACTTATTTATTTTATAGCCCTAGTATGGTCAAAACCGCTTAAAGGAAAAGATTTCCGTTTAACAATACGCTACGATCTTAAATTCAAATGCAAGTACCAAAACAAGCATGTGTCATCCGTCAAACCAAACAAGACTTATAAAACAATTATTTGAGATGTTTTAAGCAAATCGTGAAAATATTTTGGTTTTTACAACGAATCAGAACGTTTTTCTTAATTTACAAAAGTTAGCCGAAAACCACTCATTTTTTGGGTTGTTTATCACACCCGAACTATTTTTCTCATCAAAAACCGAACCCGAACTAAATTTGGATTCGGAATTTCACTTTTGGCACACAAAAAGTGGTGAAATAGGACAAAAACGGGCTCATGCCCCCCCCCCCCCTCCCAAAAAAAAAATTTTTTGGGGTCCACCCACCTTAACATATCTTCACATATCAGCTAGAAAAATTGATCTTTTCTTCATATCATCTTCCTACCAAATCAAAAACCTCTACAACTCTTGTTTTCCAGCAAAAATCTAAGGTAAAACTAAAATTTTTGATCAGTTTTAAAGCTTGTTTGATCATGTTAAAACCTAAAGATTATGCTTTGATTAGTGAAAACCATCTTTACCAATGTATAAACCTTTAAATTGGTCCAAAAACATATTTTTATCCTAAACATGGTTTCAAATGAGAATCATAGATTTTTTTTTACCAAAAACATGTATTAGAATGATTATATCGTGTTTTTATGGTTTAAAAACTCGATTTCAAATCCTATCTTACAAGGCTGGATGATTGACGTTATTTTCTTGTTATTGTGTTACTTGATCTGTATATACACTATATAGCTAACCAAAAACTCGGAAACTTGAAAAAAAGGCTTAACCGATTAAAAAAACGCAAAGGTATTACCGAAACACTCGTTCAGGGGTTGTTTGTTCTTCGGTTGTGACATGCTTATTCATAGCCTATGAAAATTTTCAGGGACATCAGGGATCATATGAATGAGTCCCTATCCAAATTTGGTAATTTTTCGATAAACGGAGAATATTTGGAAATATTAGTACTGTTTATTGATGATTTATTGGGAAAATATCAAAACAGTTTGGAAAAATATGAAATTTTCTTGAGAACTTAAGAATGTCATTTTAAAATCAAACAAGAAAGTTGTGGTCCATTGTAGAACCTTATATATGGTTTATGGATTCTCGTTTAATCAAGTTTGAACGATCGAGTTATGCTCAAAAAAGTATTTTAGCTAAAAAGTTAAGATCTGGAAATTTTACAAGGATTTTATGAAGATATTTTGACCACTCATAAAAATAATAGGATTTTGCGGGTATCGTAAGGTATCAACAGATGATTTATCTATTAAAAACAACATATAAAATGAATTTTTATATAAGTATAAGTAAGTTTAATAATTCTGAAAATATTTTTATACAAATCTACACAACTTGATTATAAGTGTAAAAATTCTCATAATTTAAATATTTTTAAATAAAATTTTAACAATTTAAAGATTTAATAAAATAAGTTTTGATAAAACCGGCAACGTTATCATTAACGAACTGACTAGAATACCAGAACATCAAAAAGTGGTCGATTATCATAGTTTGAATAGATTTAGTAAAAATCAAACTTTTTAAGGGATTTCCGGATAATTCGGGTGAATTATGAGCGTTTTGTACAATCAAATCCGTAAAAAAACAAAACCGAACCCTATAGCAAATCCTGAGATCTAAACCCTGATTTTCTTTTATAAATTGAATCATTTTATCAAATAGTACGTTTACTCAATTTTGTGTGATCTTACCAATTTCCGAAACGCTTAAAAAACTTAGCTAGGCACGTAAAAATGGTGAAACTGAGCCAAAACCGATTTTGAATATTAGACACTACACAATGTCACAATCTGTAACATTATGAAAATTTCGAGTTCAAATGTAAACTTTCCAAAGTCTATGGACTAAATTTGCCAATTTCCAAACCTTAGAGTTTAAAAAGAAAAATTATGTTTTCTTGTCCTATCGCGATACGCGGCGGAACAAAAGACAAGCCCATCGCGTATCGCGAAGGGCTTGGTCAAAACCTTCTGGAAAGGTCAACAGCGATACGCGATCGCTTGTTGAACCAACGTCATCGCATATCGCGATTACGTGGCCTGACACCGTGTGACACGTGTGCCACGTGGCAGACGGTGGCACAGTGTGTCGCCACGTGTCACCACATGGCCACACGTCCGCCACGTGTCGCCACACTGCACAACGCCTGCCACGTGTCGCCACGTGACAGGTCTACGTGGTGACAAAGAAGGACTAAATCACGCTACGCGATGGGCCTGGCCAAGGAGCCATCGCGTATCGTGATGGGCTCCACTTTTTGCCTATAAATAGAAGGCTACGTGTTCAAGTCTAAACCATCCCAAAACCTGCTCTCTCTCATCTTTCTAACATCTCTCTAAGATATATAAACCCGACCCTCGATCTGTCTCGATAAGTGTGCCCCGATTCCTCGATCTACGTGTTCGTTTCCTCTAAGTTCGTGCCACCCTCCACCCACATACGACCAAGAAGGTGTTTGTTGTAATGACGATGGGTATCGAAAGGCGTGACGACGAATGTTGGAGTTTGGTGTTTATCAATTGGCGTGCTAAGAGGAAGGTGTCGTGAAAAAGAGTTGATCGAGAAGGTGAAGCGTCGTCAGAGTGCTGCACAAATCATTAGGGTTTTCATAAGCCTTTAAAGGTAAGGCTTAACGCCAATGAATATAATAATAAAATATTATAAAAGGCTTAAACATTAAGTCGAGGTTATACTCGATACCTCTAATAAAAGAAAAGAAAACATAACAAAGAAAGAATGAAAGATAGAATTATAAATATGTATATATGTGTGTTAGTATATATGTATATTCTTTGTTATAAATATTATTTAAGGAATAAATAACTATTCTTAAATAATAAAAAGAAAAGAATGTGTTTCTTAAAGAAGAAGAAACATCGGGTTTTTATAAATAAACTAAAGGTTTATAATTACTTTTAAACTAAAGGTTTTCAAGTAAAAGAGATTTATGAACTAAAAGTTCATCGAGGTAGAGTTTATAAAATAAGACTAAAGGTCTTAAGCCGGATTGTATATCCGAATAACCAATGGATATACTCGTACTATATGTGCGAGATATCAAGGGAAAGACCCTCGGACGGTGTTGAAGCCGGTCCCAAAGCGAAAAGGTGAATACGCCCCCAAACTTTTACAAACTTGTTTTCAAATGAGTCAAACATGTTATATGAAAATTATTTACAAGGGACTACGTGTTCCTAAAACCGTTATAAATAAGAGTATAAGCCTAGCCCACAAGCTGTAGTATACGTTTGTCTGGATCCTTACATATGTGGTAGTACGCGATGGGCACATCGCACCACGCCTGGTCATAGGACGCTTTCCCACGGGAAGAACGACCATGTGTATACATACGGGTACTTAACTAAGTCGAACGTTACGGTGTTTGCTGAGGTGACCTAGTGTAGAGACTCGAGTTTATAAATGTGTTGTTTTTAACTTTTTTATTCCTAAGCCACGATGGGCCGAGGCAGGCGTAGTCTCGAGGGGTAAAAAAGTAAAAGAAAATATTTTAGCGTCAGCGTGTTCACCAGCATTCGTTGCTGACGTATTTTATTTACATTTTGCAGGTGAACAAGAATAGCGCTTGGAGTGACGAAGTGCTTTGAATATCCGACGGCTCGGATTTGTTTTGTATAAACTTAAAATATTAAAAATGGTGGTTCTGTAAAACAAATAATCCTTTAAACTTAAACGGGAATCTTTTACATCTCGTCTTTTGTATGTAAATATTTATAAGTTAAATCCACAAGTTTATAAGACTTCCGCTAATTGAACGTAACTCTGATTTATTTACATTTGTTGTACCAACGTAGGCGTCACACTCCTAGGCCGTGTTTTGGGGTGTGACAAGCGTTGGTATCAGAGCCATCAATCTTAGCGAATTGGGTATCATAAAACAATACCCAAGCTTCGATCCAAGTATAGGAAATAATTGATTATTTGTTTTAGGGATAAGATAGGCTGGTAACCTTTTCTTTCCCTCTACATTATAAACCACCCAAATGTTAGATGTCATTCAAAGGTTACATGGAGAACTTGTGCGCAAGGCTAAAGAAGCGGGAATCATTGAACCTTTTCACGAGGACAATATGAGTGATGGTTACTATGAATCCTACTTTGACCAAGATATAGAGCATGATTTAACCAAACCTGTGTACTATCCCGGAAGCAAACACTACCCAATAAACGTTCCCGATAGTCCACTTAAACAAAGAATTGAACCACCAAGGCATTCAAGTTACCATCCACCAACAATACCCATGTACCAACCCTCTGAAGTACCGACGTACCATCCATCGGAGATCCCCACTTACCAAATGTCAGAGAGACCGCAGTACTACCCAACTGGATACCTACCACCAAATCCACACCCATCATATGCCTTCCTTTCCAACCTACCCATCAAGGAAGATCCAAGATCCCCATCCTCCGACTGGATGCAATGCCACTCTGATCAACGACGGTGGCATACCAGAAGCTCCACTATCAATGAAGCCAGCTCTCAACCCAACAAAGGTGATGGGCCGTCCCGTAAGCCCAAAATGGGGGTGATGATGTCTTACGAAAGTTTTCGAATACCTTCGATGGTGAATGAAACTGCTCAACCCATGGAAGAAGAGGAGCAAGAAGAAGAGGAACGATAAGAGGAGGAGGACCCCGAAGAAGAGGAGGATCCTGAGGAAGAGTATGAGAAAGAACCGGAAGAAGAGCATCCCAATAATCCCAATGAGATATCAACATCAATGGATGGATCACTCACTTCCCAAAACCCGAGCTACGGTTCTGTGGATCCATATGTTCAATATCTCGAAACTCTCAAGAACCAAGCATCGACAAGTTTTCCACGATTCCAAGGAGAGATTCCATCAATAGAAGAGCAAGAAAATGAGACCCGAGAACAGAACAAAGCTGCCGAAGCTTTCTTCTACCTTTCATCCGACATGACCGACGTTCCGTATCCAGAACCAAGGAATCACTACGAAATGGTGACATTGGGTTACCGCGACCCACCTCCACAATATCGATACCCCAACGAGGTCCCACAGTCGTATGAAGAACACTTGGACCGCGCTCTGCATGAAACAGACGATTGGAGAAAGAAGATGGCTGACGAAGGAAAGAAAAAGAAGAAGATGGGAGAAAAGCTTCTTCACAAGTGCAACAAGTTGACGAAGGTTGTGAGAAAGTTTTTAAAGGATTAAGGCAGTGTTAATGAGGGATGTGAAGAAGAAATTGTGTGTAATATAGTCTTGTATGTTATGTGATATATATGTATGTAACAAGAACGTTGAAACGTTCTTGAAATAAAGATAGGATGATCAATATATATATAACGATATATATATATATATATATATATGTGAACGTATGTATTGTAAAATAAATATATATATCCTTTGTGATATATATATATATATGAATGTATAATAAAATATATGTTTAATAAAGGAAAGTTGTTAAAAGTTTCAGATATAAATTGAAAATAAAAAGAAATATGTATGAACAAAGCAACAACAACGAAAATGCTAGAAAAGAAAAAGAGAAAGAAATAAGAAAAGAAAAGGGGAAAGACCGCGTGAATAAACAATATGTACCGATCCCCGATAAATATATGAACCAAATACAAAAGATGACTAAGGATGCGGTTAGAGAAGAGTCTATGGCTAGGTCTCAATCGAAAATCTCAAAACATTCTCATTCCGTTAATCCATCCCGTAAATCCGTGAAATCCCGTCCGAAAACTTCTCATGTTGAGGAAAGTGTACATTAGTCTAACGCTGATGGTGGGGTTAGGCAAGAGTTCAAGAAACTCAAGATTAGTGGGTGTTCGTTCAAGGATTTTAAGTATTATGGACCGAAGGAGTTCCATGGTGATAAAGGAGCCATTACAACCATGATATGGCTTGAGGAAATGGAAACAATTGTAATAACAAGCAAGTGTTCTAATGAGGAGAAGATACAATATTCTGCCAGATGTTCAAAGGAGAAGCGCTTGAATGGTGGAATACTATGATCATGAGCAAAGGGAGAAAGGTGATGTATAATTTGAGCTGGGATGAGTTCAAGGCTATATTGATGGGAAAGTTTTGTCCCATGCATGAAAGCGTCCAAATTCAAACTAAATTTCTCAATCTTAATGTCGTAGGGACGAATCTTCGTAAATACAACACCAAGTTTCACGAATATTGTCGCCTGGTTCCCCAGCTGGTGAATCCTGAATCCAGCAAAGTTAACCGATACATTTGGGGACTGTCGCAGGAAATCCGCGATATGGTGAGGTCACATTTACCTCAAACTTCTGACTTCGCGATGGAGTTAGCTGGAAACTTGATGGGCGGAATGGTCCGCAACAAAGAAGAGGACAGGAAGGTTACAAAAACAACCGCTCAAGGGAGGACAGGAGGAGGCGCCAACATCAAAGGCAAAGGCGTAAATCAACACCAAAGTCGATTCAACTCCAACGCCACGCCATGCAAAACATGCAGAAGATATCACAAGGGTCGATGTAACTTTTCTCCGCCCCCAAAAGTTTGTGAATCATGCAACCGACCTGGCCACGCAGCGGCCGATTGATGGAAGAAAAAGATGACTTGCTACAATTGCAAAGAGATGGGACACCTAAGCTTTGAGTGTCCGAAGAACAAACCCGTGACTGGTGGTGCGGGTGGAAGTGGAAAAGACAAGAAGAGAAACGCAAGAGTCTTTATACTCGACACAAAGAAAGCCGATGACATGCAGGAAACCATTACCGGTAGGTTTCTAGTCAACGACACTTATGCTAGAGTTTTGTTTTGTTCGGGTGCCAATTTAAGTTTTATAGATTATAACTTTTGTAGTCTATTAAACTAACCTTTAACAAAGTTAAATAAAACTCTAAGCGTCGAGACTACTATTGGCGAAATCGTTAAGATCTCCGAAGCCCTTGAAAACGGAAAAATTCATTTAGCTGGTTATATTATGCCTATCCAACTCTTACCAATGGCACTAGCTGGTTTTGACATTGTACTTGGTATGGATTGGTTATCCGATAACCATGCTCATATCTTCTGCAATAGCAAAACTATTGAACTTCAAATCCCCGATAAACGAAAAATTTGAATTGAAGGGGACAAAGACGCTGGCCAAGTTAGCATAATTTCCATGATTAGGGCTAACAAATGTTTGAATCAAGGATTCTTAGCATTCATGGCCTACGTCACTGAAGAATCAAAGCCAAAGGAGATAAAGGACGTACCTATAGTCTCCTATTTTTCTGATATCTTTCCTGATGAACTTCCCGGAATCCCTCCCGATTGCGAAGTAGAGTTTAGGATCGTTACTATTCCCGGTACCGCTCCGATCGCCAAAGCTCCATATCGCTTAGAGCCAACTGACATGAAGGAGTTAAAGAAACAACTCGATGAGCTTCTTGAGAAAGGTTTCATCCGACCGAGTTTGTCACCATGGGGAGCGCCAATTCTATTCGTTAAAAAGAAGGATGCATCTATGTGTATGTGTATCGATTATCGTGCGTTAAACAAAGTCACAATCAAAAACCGATATCCACTTCCTCGAATCTATGATCTTTTTGAACAACTTCAAGGTGCTAGCTTCTTTTCTAAAATCGATCGTCATTCCGGCTATCACCAACTCAAAGTCCAATCCGAGGATATCCCGAAAACCGCTTTTAGAACAAGGTATGGCCATTATGAGTTCGCCATCATTCCATTCGGACTTACTAATGCGCCAGCCATGTTCATTGACATGATGAATCGAATCTACAAGCCTTACTTGGATAATTTGTTATTGTATTCATCGACGACATACTTATTTATTCTAAGTCCAAGGCTAATCATGAAGTCTATCTTCGAATGTTGCTTGAAATTCTTAGAACCGAAAAGTACTATGCTAAATTCTCAAAATGCAAGTTCTGGTTACATGAGGTATAATTTCTTGGTCACATCATTAACGTCAACGGTATTCAAGTCGATCCCGCTAAGATTGAAGCTATCTCTAAGTGGGAGATCCCAAAATCGCCAACCGAAATTAGAAGTTTCTTAGGTTTGGCCGGCTATTACCGTAGGTTCATCGAAAACTTTTCCCGAATCGTTGTTCCCTTAACTTCTTTAACTCGCAAAAATATCAAGTATGAATGGGGAGCGAAACAGCAAGAGGCGTTCGATATACTTAAACAAAAACTCACCCAAGCACCTATACTGGCCTTGCCAGAAGGTACTGAGGATTTTGTGTCTTTAGTGACGCATCCCATTCTGGTTTGGGATGTGTACTAATGCAACGCAAGAAAGTAATCGTTTACGCCTCTCGTCAACTCAAAGTACACGAAAATAACTATACAACTCACGATCTAGAGTTAGGCGCCATAATATTTGCACTTAAGATATGGAGGCACTATCTCTATGGAGTAAGATTTACCGTGTACACTGATCATAATAGCTTAAAGCATATCTTTGATCAAAAAGAGCTTAACATGTGCCAACGGCGATGGATGGAAACTCTCAACGATTACGATTGCGATATTGTTTACCATGAAGGCAAAGCCAACGTTGTAGCTGATGCCTTAAGTTGCAAGGAACACGAAAAGCCAAAAAGAGTCCGAGCGTTAAGGCTAGAACTTAAAGTCGACCTTCTCGAGCAAATCAAATCTGCCCAAACTCAAGCGATCGATGAAAATCAAATCTCCTACGAAAAACGTAAGGGCACCATTGACTCGTTAGTCAAGGGTGACGATGGTATCCTTAGACTCGGCAATAGAATTTAGGTACCAGTCGTTGGGGACTTGCGTGAGAAAATTTTGAACGAGGCTCACAAATCCAAATATATGATGCATCCCAGGAGCGATAAAATGTACCATAATCTCAAAGCAAACTATTGGTGGAATGGAATGAAAAGGGATGTCGCTTCGCATGTTGCGAAATGTTTAACATGTTTGAAAGTCAAGGCTGAACACCAAAAGCCTTCGGGATTGCTTCAGCAACCTGAACTTTCCGTATGGAAGTGGGAGTTAATTACTATGGATTTCATCACTAAACTCCCAAAGAAGACTCGACAACATAATGCTATTTGGGTTATTCTGGATCGATTGACAAAATCCGCACATTTCATACCCATCAATGAGTCATACTCTATGGATAGACTAGCGCGTATTTATGTGAACAAAATCGGTGCTTTGCATGGAGTACCGCTATCTATAATATCTGGTCGAGACAGTCGTTTTACGTCTCATTTCTGGAAAAGCTTCCAACAAGAGTTAGGCACAAAACTTAACCTTAGCACCGCCTATCATCCACAAACTGATGGGCAAAGTGAAAGGACAATTCAAACGTTGGAAGACATGCTTCAGGCTTGTGTAATTGACCTAGGTGGAAGTTGGGATGACCACTTACACCTAATAGAATTTTCTTATAACAATAGCTATCACACAAGTATTCAAGTCGCACCATTCGAGGCGTTGTATGGTCGAAAGTGTAGAACGCCCGTGTGCTGGTCTGAAACCGAAGACAATCAATTAACTGGACCCGAGATAGTCCAAGAAACCACCGACAAGATTCTCCAAATCCAAGAACGGCTTAAGACGGCACGTGATCGCCAAAAGAGTTACGCCGATGTTCGTCGTAAGCCGTTGGAGTTCAAAGTTGGTAACAAAGTTCTTTTGAAAGTCTCGCCTTGGAGAGGCATCGTTCTCTTCGGTAAGAAAGGAAAGTTAAGTCCTCGATTCGTTGGACCTTTTGAGGTACTTGAACGAATCGGCACTGTTGCATACCGTTTGCGACTGCCCGAGGAAATGCAAGGGATACACGATGTATTCCATGTTTCGAATCTGCGTAAATGCCTAACTGATAAATCTTTAGCTATGCCATTAAAAGACGTCGAAATAAATGAAAATTTAAAATTTGTAGAACGTCCAATTCAAATAGAAGATTTAAAAACAAAGAAATTAAAAAGAAGAACATTGAAAATTGTGAAAGTCAAATGGGACTCACGAAGAGGGCCCAAGTATACATGGGAACTCGAATCGGAAATGAGAAAGAAATACCCCCACTTATTCTTGTAAAGCAATCGTAAGGACGAGATTTATTTCAAGGTGGGGAGGGTGTAACATTATGAAAATTTCGAGTTCAAAATGTAAACTTTCCAAAGTCTAGGGACTAAATTTGCCAAATTCCAAACCTTAGGATTTAAAAAGAAAAATTTTGTTTTCCTGTCCTACCTCGATACGCGACAGGACAAAAGACAAGCCCATCGCGTACCGCGAAGGGCTTCGTCAAAACCTTCTGGAAAGGTCAACAGCGATACGCGATCGCTTGTTGAACCAACGTTATCGCGTATTGCGATGACGTGGCCTGACACCGTGTGACACGTGTGCCATGTGGCAGACGGTGGCACAATGTTTCACCACGTGGCAACACGTCCGCCACGCGGCACAACGCCTGCCACGCGGCAGGTCTACGTGGTGACACAGAAGGCCTACATCGCGCTACGCGATGGGCCTGGCCAGGGAGCCATCGCGTATCACGATGGGCTCCAATTTTTGCCTATAAATAGAAGGCTACGGGTTCAAGTCCAAACCATCCCAAAACCTGCTCTCTCTCATCTTTCTAACATCTCTCTAAGATATATAAACCCGACCCTCGATCTGTCTCGATAAGCGTGCCCCGATTCCTCGATCTACGTGTTCGTTTCCTCGAATTTCGTGCCACCCTCCACCCACAAACGACCAAGAAGGTGTTTGTTGTAATGACGATGGGTCTCGAAAGGTGTGACGACGAATGTTGAAGTTTGGTGTTTATCAATTGGCGTGCTAAGAGGAAGGTGTCGAGAAAAAGAGTTGATCGAGAAGGTGAAGCGGCGTCGGAGTGCTGCACAGATCATTAGGGTTTTCATAAGCCTTTAAAGGTAAGGCTTAACGCCAATGAATATAATAATAAAATATTATAAAAGGCTTAAACCTTAAGTCGAGGTTATACTCGATACCTCTAATAAAAGAAAAGAAAACATAATAAAGAAAGAATGAAAGATAGAATTATAAATATGTATATATGTGTGTAAGTATATATGTATATTCTTTGTTATAAATATTATTTAAGGAATAAATAATTATTCTTAAATAATAAAAAGAAAAGAATACGTTTCTTAAAGAAGAAGAAACGTCGGGTTTTTATAAATAAACTAAGGGTTTATAATTACTTTTAAACTAAAGGTTTTCAAGTAAAAGATATTTATGAACTAAAAGTTCATCGAGGTAGAGTTTATAAAATAAGACTAAAGGTCTTAAGCTGGATTGTATATCTGACTAACAAATGGTTATACTCGTACTATAGGTGCGAGATAGCAAGGGAAAGACCCTCGGACGGTGTTGAAGCCGATCCCAAAGCGAAAAGGTGAATACGCCCCCAAACTTTTACAAACTTGTTTTCAAACGAGTCAAACATGTTATATGAAAATTATTTACAAGGGACTACGTGTTCCTAAAACCGTTATAAATAAGAGTATAAGCCTAGCCCTCAGGCTGTAGTATACGTTTGTCTGGATCCTTAAATATGTGGTAGTACGTGATGGGCACATCGCACCACGTCTGGTCGTAGGACGCTTTCCCGTGGGAAGCACGACCATGTGTATACATACGGGTACTTAACTAAGTCGAACGATGCGGTGTTTGCTGAGGTGACCTAGTGTAGATACTCGAGTTTATAAATGTGTTGTTTTAACTTTGTTATTCCTAAACCACGATGGGCCGAGGCAGGCGTAGTCTCAAGGGGTAATAAAGTAAAAGAAAATATTTTCGCGTCAGCGTGTTCACCAACATTCGTTATTAACGTATTTTATTTACATTTTGCAGGTGAACAAGAATAACGCTTGAAGTCACGAAGTGCTATGAATATCCGACGGCTCGGATTTGTTTTGTATAAACTTAAAATATTAAAAATGGTGGTTCTGTAAAACAAATAATCCTTTAAACTTAAACGGGAATCTTTTATATCCCGTCTTTTGTATGTAAATATTTATAAGTTAAATCCACATGTTTATAAGACTTCTGCTAATTGAATGTAACTCTGATTTATTTACACTTGTGGTACCAACGTAGGCGTCACACTCCTAGGCCGTGTTTTGGAGTGTGACACAATCTAAGGCTACTAACATGTTTTGGCGTAATAGCTGTACCCAGACTAGATATACAACCCGATTCAATTTAGAAACTGTATCAATATTAACAATACAATACCGATTATAGGATTCGGACTATAATCGAGGCATAATATTTACAGCAGCGTGTTACTGATATTATACTACGATAAGGTGAGTTTCATAACCCCACTTTATAAACTGTTTTACGAGCATTTGGGGTGGAAAGCATGTTTATATATATATATATATATATATATATATATATATGGAAACGTGTTATGATGTGAATTGTCTAAGTGTTAAGACTTGAATTCCCCATAAACACGAGTAATTAATTTCGAACACGTGGCATGTGGATAGTACTACTAGTTTAAAAAACCCAATTGACAAGGCTGGAGGGGTATGTCGGTACATGTTTTAGAATTGCACATTACCATATTAACATGTTGTAACATGCTATGTGGTGTTAGACATAGTACTGTTTGTGGCACGTGTCAGTTGATGCCACGGGGAGTGCATGGGCAGTGGAAGCCACGTGGTAAAAGCACGTCAAGGGTTCACTTGTAGCTTAGTACAATTACATCACATACATACATACATACATACATACATACTGTAAATACTATGATTACGTATATCGATTTCGTATAAACTTGTGAAACTCACCAACTATTCATCGTTGACCCGTGTTAACATGCTTTTCCGGTATAGAAAAGTTAGAATGATGTGCTTATGTGCTATGTGTTCGAGTGATGAACAGTATCGTTGTAGATAGATGCAAGTACACTGTTAAAAAATAAAGCGGCTTAAAGAACCAGTTATATTGAAACGCTTAGTGTGTAACCCGTAGTTATAAAATGTAACATGATGTAAATTAGCTTGCTGATTTTCATAATAAATAATGTGGTTGATATCAGAGGTGTCTGTTGCATTCCCTTATTACGCTTTCGCACTTTCCTAGTCGGGGTGTGACACCTCTTGTCACATGTTATGTTCCTGGAACAACCACTATCCATGTACCAAATATCTTCAACACTACACAAAAATAGAAAAAGATTAGTGTTTGAGAGACACAAGCCAATGAGGCTTATTTCCTCTCCAAAGATAAAATCACTGAATTCTCGGGATTCACTTCTTCGTACACCTTCTTCCTTTAATCTATTTAGTATATCAAACGCAGATTCAGGTTTGAAATCATCATTTATAATAGCATCCATCCTCTATTTAAGAATTTTCTTCTTAGCTCAGCTAAATCCCTTAGGATCATTTCCATAACTCATCTAGAAGTTATCATAATTTTTGTCATCATTTGAAGTTCTTGGATTGACAGTCTGGCAACTTCATTATTCTTTTCAGCAACCCATTTTTTTAAACCTTCTTGACTTTCTTAGATTTCACAACATCTTCAGCAACGAACATCATTAAAAATAGATCTTGTATATATCCTAACCGCTTCCCTTTCTAGATAACTTCTGGTTTCTAACGACGGATACGTGTACCTACGGTCATGATCACACCGTCTGCCATTGTCTTTCTGTATCTCCATACAAAAATCAAAATGGTTGAAAAATTCAACTAATGTTAACTGAGAATTTGTAGCTTATCCAAAAAAAATGGTTTTCACTCTCTGATCTTGATGTTGTACGCATCAATTCGGACAAAGGTTCGTCTCTATAAAAAGCATGTATCCAATCAAATCTGATTTCATACATATCAGTAAGCCATTTATTCTTATCAAGCTCAAACTCAACCATTATGGCCTGCCATTTTTCCTTAAATTTAAAAGGACTAATTGAATCCATCCACACAATATTACATAGCCTACTCTTAAAGTTTTCGTTGTTACAAAGATCATCTCCCACCTGTACAAAAATGTTAAACGCTTATGAAACGCTCGTTACCAAAATATAGACATCAAAAAATATGTAACGCTCATAAAACGCTCGCATATTAAACATCAATAAAGAATTTAACAGTTAAATCAAACACAGTTAAAGGTTACCTTGTCAGCAACTTTCTTCATTATATGCCACATACATAACCTATGCCTTGTATTTGGAAACACAGATGCAATAGCTTGCTTCATAGCATGGTCGTGATAAGTAACAACAACCTTTGGTGCACTACCAAACGACTTAAGTAACATTTGCAATAACCATGTATACGATTCAATAGTTTCATAAGCTAATAATCCAGCACCGACAGTCACACTTTGACAATGGTTATCAATTGTCGTGAACGGTACAAAAACCATCTTGTACCTGTACATAAAAAAACATATTCATACACACAAACTAATATGCTTGAATATTATATTGAAACTGTATGGATCAATAACTTGTTAGTCTTAAAAGTTGCATCAAAAGATATAATATCCCCAAATGCAAGATAATTACTCTTTGAATCTCATTAGCCCAAAACACACGAATTAACTCACGATCATCATTGACATCATATTCAAAAGAATAATAAGATGAAAATGTTCTATTCGCACACAATCTCTGAACATACTCTCGGATATAACAATTCAAACCTTGTTTAAAATTCTTACAATCATCTTTAGTTGCACCTACTTTTTCAAAACCACCGTACTGTGTTCTCATAAGGTTAAACGCTTTAACATGTCCCAGGTTCATATTAGACAGCTCATAAATAGCTTCCTCTTGGACATGTGTTAACTTACTCGCAGAACGAACAAACTGCATATTAGAATCTGCTACCATTTTATTATTATGGCCTTCAACAAAATCATGTACTTCAAAAATTACACCGTCAACAGATTTTAACTGAACATGTGCTCTACAACCACATCTAATTGTCGGCCTCTTCCTCCTTTTATAATAAGGCTTGCTTGATTCATTACAATCACCTTTTGATCACAAATTTTTGTTGGCTTGTGACCTTCTTTACAACATGTAAAATACTTGGTCTTTAGTACACCATCATGCAGGTAAGATCCACCTTTGCGAACCCCAAATCCAGCTTTTTTAGCATATACACTATAAAAATCAAATGCTTGATCAATTGACGAAAACATCATTCCTTTAACAGGTCTGTAAGAAGAAGCAACTTCAAGAATGATATCAACCCCTTGAAATTCAACCAAAATACTTGAATCATCTACACAAACATCAAATCAAACGTGTTAACACCAAAAAACATAATAAAGTAATCCAAACGCGCTCATAACACGCTCATTTCATAAAAATACATAAACTACACGCTCAAAACACGCTTATATCATTGAATCAATCATTTTAACAATCCTAATATTAACACACTCATATTCTATAATATTATAATTAGTCATATTAACACGCTCATGATACACTCATATTATTGAATCAACCATTTTAACAATCCTAATATTAACACGCTCATATTCTATTATATTATAATCAGTCATATTAACACACGCATGATACGCTCATAGTATAAACACCAAAAATCAACCATGTTAAAACACTACTAGTATGAACACGCTCGTAACACGCTCGCTAACTAAACTAATCAATTATAATGTGATTCTCATAGAAACTAACATACAGGTTACTGCCACGATTATAAACATAGTATACATCTACTGTTGATTAGTTAAAACAAAGAAAAAACTTACATTCACGATCGTCTTCATTTTAAAACCCTAAATCACAAAATCGATTGAAAAACTGGTTCGTGTACTCAAGAGAGCTCAATTGATAGTTTTCGGTACAAAAACTGTTTCGTAAATAAGAAATTGATTTTGATTAAGCTAAAAAAATGGATTGTAACCGTTTATACGTAAAAAATTACCAAATTTAGATTACGAATCAAAAAGACAATCGTACCATTCTCGCTTAAAATACACGGGATCTTCTCAACCGCTCGCAACTGAATCGAAAGTGTAGATCGACGCTCCCAGATCTCGCGTACGGTTTTGTATGATAAGCATTTGCGTATTCCATCTTCTCTCTCTCTTTCTCTCTCTCTTTCTCTCTCTCTCTCTCTTTCTCTCTCTCTTTCTCTCTCTCTCTCTATATATATATATAGAAAAGAATTTAAATAAGAATAAAGAGTATCCTAAGAATGATAAGAACCAACAAATTTTAGACATTTGACATTACAAATGATGGTGAAAGAACAATTCTAGGAAACTATGTCGGTTATTGGTGATTTTAAATCTCAACCATTGATTCACATGATCTAATAGCTATGATTTATTCTTAGTCTTCCTAGGAAACTACTTATTTTTAGAATAAAACTCCCATACACACACACACACACACACTAGACGGGTGTCCGCGCGAAGCAACGGGAACACCGACTGTTGATAATGGATATGTTTCAATTTTTAACGGTTATGTTTCGTTTATATGATCAAAAGCCTCTACTAATTGTTTATTTAAAAACATCAAAATCGGATCGCAAACACAGTTACATAAATGTTAATTTTTTTAACTAAGAAAACTAAGGCGATATCATACTCAAATTAAAAAGAATAAAATTCTCGTTTTTATGGTGCCGATTATTTAAAATAAAACTATTAACGTATGAAAAAATTATGACTCTTTAAAAGTCGTAGGTGGAATTTGGGTTAAATGTGAAATTAAAAAGAATATATAGTTAAAAGTTAAAGGGCTAACTTTGTAATTATTACTTAAATTTACAAAAGTTAATTAAAGTTATGAGACAATATTGTAACTATGTTTAAAGAATTGAAGTTTACTGTTTTACTCTTTTTTTAATATGCTATGTAAGCTGTACCATTTGTTAATTAAGTTGTAAATTACTTAAAATTTAAGTGTTTTAATTTGTCCACTAGTTATATATTATATATAATATAGATATATGATTGATTTCTTTTGAAAACCATTTTGAGTTTTAAGAACTCGAAAGAACTCAACCTAACATTTTTTTACACGTATGTAATACGTAAGTGTAAGTAACGTAAAAAAATTACAGTATTTTTTTACACACCGAATCGACTTATTAAACATGTGTAACTAACATTTAAACTTATGTAATCATCAAAAATCTTTATTATCTCTCATGATTCATTTTTTAATCAGATTTATTCTCAGCCACATATTTCATACTCATGTAATTAAATGTGTGGTCCTTTTTGAGTTCTTAAAGTTCTTACAAATCATCAAGGTTTTCAAAATATCTCTACCATATATATATATATATATATATATATATATATATATATAGGGGAGATTTCAATTAAGAACCTCTTTGACTTTTAAGAACTCGAAAGAACTCAGTGTAACGATTTTTTTTTTTGAATTTTTTTTACACCATGCGTAATATATGTAAGTTACATACACGTAAAAAATTACAGAATTTTTTACGCACCGAGTCAACTTTTTACACATGTGTAACGGACGTAAAAGTTTGTGTAACCACTTACATATTTATTCTCTCTCCTACTTTGACTTTTTTGCCAGATTTAATCTCAATCACATATTCCAATCTATTTAATTAAATGTGTGGCCTAGAATTGAGTTCTTCAAGTTCTCAAAATATCCCTCCCCTATATATATATATATATATATATATATATATATATATATATATATATATATATATATATATATATATATATATGGGAGGGATATTTTGAGAACTTAATGAGTTGTAAGAATTTTAAGAACTCAATTTTGGACCACACATTTAATTAAATGATATGAAATATGTGGCTGAGATTAAATTTAATTAAAAAATGAATCAGGGGAGAGAATAAGTATTTTTGATGATTACACAAGTTTATTTGTTAGTTACACATGTGTAATAAGTCGATTCGGTGTGTAAAAAAATACTGTAATTTTTTGTACATTACTTACACTTACGTATTACACATGTGTAAAAAAATTTCGAAAAAAAATTTGTTACGTTGAGTTCTTTCGAGTTCTTAAAACTCAAAGCGGTTCTCAAAAAAAATCAATTATATATATATATAAGAGTTCAAATAAAAAACAATTGTTTCATGAGAAGTGTGAAAAGACTTTAAAATAAACTACACCACATAAATATGACACTATTCCATGTAAATAGGAAACTATACAACTTTTAGAAACTACCAATCTTAACCACTAGATCCTAAATCCAAGGGTCTACATCTATTCTTATGATTCTCACAAAACTATTGTTTTTTACGTTAACCCTACCATATATATATATGAAAAGTTATATTAGTGTGAGAAGTGTGAGAAATGAATCATGACCCTTGATATTTGCTTAATCAATGGTATATATTAAAAAGACAAAATGGTAAAAAACGTCATTTATGTTTGCATGTTTTTCAATGGTAGTCCTTTAGCAAACTTAATGTTAGAGAACATACTTGATGTTTCAAATCCCTATTAGGTTACGTCCTTTGACACTAACAAAGTTAAAATTTTCCATTAAATTTGATCATGTGCAAGACACATGAGGGTAATATTGTAAATTTACAATAAATTTAATAATTTATAAAAGTATGTTTTTTTAACAATCTTACTTTAATAATTTTATGTATTAGGCATTGTTTTAAAATTATTAATTTTTATTGAAAAATTATATGAAAAAAGTTGAACGAAGATTAATGAAGGGTGATAGGCAGGATATCAGAATCTTAAATTAATTAAATTAAGATGTTGAGAATAAATAAGATTGTAACACAATAAGGACGGTGAAGGGAGTTAATTACTAAATAGTTAAATATCATAAAACAAACTATAGGGTAAATATCTTATCTTGTATCTATATATATGCACTGTTTCAAATCATTTCATTTACATCCTCAATCTGCACCTCTCTCTCGCGCTCTCTCTCTCTCACGCCTAACAAAATTGAATTGAATTCAAAAAAATGTTATCTTTAAGCAACTCATTAAAAATGTTGTTTATCTCCGTGGGAGTTGTATCAATAGCCTTAAGGGCAAAATCATCAATATTTCCGGTTGTGAAAGAGAAGCCGCTCGTGACATCCAGATTCGCTTATAATCCGGAACCGGATGAGAAAAACATTCCGGAAGGTAAATTTTATTTTATAACTACACCGCCCTCATTTTATTTTATATGATAGCAGCCGTCCATAAAACACTTAAATGATCGTTTTTAAAGAATAAAACAAAGTCAAATATTTGAAACTTTTATGACCATAAATTGTGAAATTTTATTTGGACGGTTGTTTAGAATGGAGTGGGATTCAATATCATGTTATATATTTATATGTATAGTTTGTCCTTTAATGAAACATATTATAAAATTTTCATTAAATTTTTGGATGAATATGAATTTGTAATCGTTAGATTCAAATATATATATATACGACCTGATAATATTCAACAGGTCCGGTAACGATGAGAGTGCTGAAGCCGAAGAAGCACGAGACAATGGATAGCACGTGGAAGATGATAACCAAGAGCGGTAGAAAATCGGACACGTTGGTGAACCTCTACCGTGATCCTCCATCCGAAGAGTCGACAAGGGCTGCGAGAAAATCAGAGACGTTCAAGGACCGTACGGTGTTTGGAAACCAGAATCAGCAACCGAAAACTAGGAAGCTAAAGATTGAGTTGACACCGAGTCATGAAGAGTTGAACCGACGCATTGAAGAGTTTATTAAAAAATTTAATAATAATATGAGGTTACAGAGACAAGAGTCTCCGAACTTTCATGGCGACCGCACGAGTCGCCTCCCAATAAAAAGGTGACGAAGAAATCGGGAACGTTTAATGACCGTAGGACATTCGAAAACAAGAACAACCGAATGCAATCGCCAGAGACCGAAGAGAAGCTGAGGAAGGAGTTGACTCCGAGTCATGAAGAGTTGAAACGTTTTTTAAAAAATTCAACGATGATTTGAGATTGCAAAGACAAGAGTCTCTAAATCAGTTGATAGAAAAGGATAGTTAGTGGGGCCCACTGTGGGACCGGTAATTAAAAGGTGATTTTTGATGTTAACGAAAATAGAAAGAAAAGGTTTGGGTAATTTTAATACAAACATATAAATAAGGATTTTTCTTTTTGCACCATTAGTTATCATAGTTTTATGAAGGTATAGTTATTATAAAAGTAATTATATACAGGAGTAACAGGATGAAATATTTAACTCTTTTTATTAGTTATAAAGTGGATGGCGATGTAATGATGTTATAATATAATGGATATTATTTGTGATTTGAAGTTACAATTTGTTTATGGTTTGTTTAGAGGTATGTGCCTTAGATAATATTATTTTAACTAGATGGGTTTATAAAGTTTATACGAGAGGAAGTGTGTGTATATATATATATATATATATATATATATATATATATATATATATATATATAGGGTAAGAATCCTAAGAGAACCCTTTGCAAATTGAGAACTTTGAGAATCATTTTGGACCACTAAAAACACTTTTAAAAAAATATTTAGAAAAATCATAAAACAAAAAATAATAAAAATTTAAAAAAGTAAAAAACAAAAATTCTTATATTTCATTCCGGTTTCAATAAAAAAATACAAAAGAATACAAAAAAATATAAAAAAAACGTCGTATTATACACATATGTATAATTTTATATAATCTTTAGTTACGTAATATACACATATATACAGTATCATTTATCTTAAATTATACACATGTGTAAAAAAAACATGTAAATATACATATATGTATATATTATACATATGTGTATATAATTTAGCTAAACCGAGTTTTTTTTATATGAAACCGGGATGATAAAATAAGAATTTTGGTTTTTATACTTTTTTGATTTTTGTGTTCTTTTTTATTTTATTATTTTTTTTATTTTTGGGTTTTTTGTGGTCCAAAATGGTTCTCATAGTTCTCAATTTTAAAAAGGTTCTCTCATGATCCTGATCCTATATATATATATATATATATATAGGGTAGGGTTAATGTAAAAAACAATATTTTTGTGAGAAGAATAAGAATAGATCTAGGCCCTTGGATCTATGATCTAGTGGTTGAGATTGGTAGTTTCTAAATAATTGTATTGTATCTTAAAAATTTGTTGGTTCTTACCATTCCTAAGAAACTCCTTATTCTTATTTGAACCCTTTTATATATATATATATATATGAGAGGGATAATTTGAGAACCTCTTGAATTGTTAGAACTTTGAGAACTCAATATGGACCACACATTTAATTAAATGAGTATGGAATATGTGGCTGAAAATAAATCTGATTAATAAACTTTATGTATATATATATAAAATTATACTATTTTTTAAAGTTTTTAAAATTTTCCTCTTTTATGTTGAATTCAAAGTTCAAATTTAAACCATAGTAACTCGTTTTATATATGTTTTGTTGTTAAATATGAGTTTTATACATTTTAAAGGTGAAAATTTAGACAATTTAGAGTTGAAAGTCTTGAATTAATGATATTTTGAAGTTTTGAAAATTTTAAATTGGAAACTTTGTACGAAATCAAGCAAAACCAAAACGAACCAAGCCGCTCGGTTTCAAAACCAAACCAAGTTTAAGCATAAAGATATCGCTCGTTTCTTTAAATTCAATCCGCTCAGTTCGGCTCGCTTTCAAACCAAACCAAGTATGAGCATGTTCGCATTCGGTTCGGTTCGTGAACAGCCCTAATTAGTAGACCCATTTCTAGTCTTTCTAAAATCCAACTTATAATCACACAGACTTAACAATGTTGTCAGCTAATTTGTAGGGATTACATACAACATTTTATAAAAAGGACATTAACAGCCTCTAATCATTTATAATTTAAAAGCAGTAAAGTGACTTTTTGATGATGCTATGCGAAGGTTAATTATAGTATCGCTAGTAGTGTACTGCTATAAAATATGTAATTGCTCCAATAAAAACAAGATTATATAAAGGACGAAAAAATAGTCTTACGAATCATATCAAGTTATCAACTACAATATATAAATAAATAGTATGGTTATCCAAATGTAACACCAACTTTCTCAATTCACCTTCCTCTAAATAGATGACTTCATTTCCAAATCTTGGGTATAATCAAATAGATTACTACAAACATAAAAATAAGTTTTTAACCTCAACAATCAGTTGAAATAGGGTTCAAAAGATCCTAAACTATAGGCATTGGTACTTAAGTCAAAAATTCAAGAAATTACCAAACCGAGCCAGTACCATATCGATCCCAAAACGCCAAAAATTTAGTACCGAATTGGTACCAACGATGCCAAATCGGTATCAATACCCGTTTGCTTATCCCTGCAAGATACGTTTACTCCAAAAAAGACAGGTGACCTGCAATTGTACCCTACCCTCAATATATACACATTAAAGACGAGTAAATTAGTTGCTTGTTGAACAAAAAAGAAACAAAATACATGGTAGAAATAAAAACAGACAACATAGCGAAGTTAATCCGCGTCTGAGATTTCATCTTCGTTTCATCCAAGATATAAACTAGAGCACGCTTTCTCGTTGCAAAAAACACAAGCAACACCTCTGGATGCTGAACATTTGATTATTAACAGAAGTCAAAAACATATCATATAGCAAAACTACATAATAAAAATTAATAGATAAGACATTTGTTGAAAGAACTACTTACCACAAACTGCTAGAGGTGCAGTCACAGAGTGAGGAATCCCTCTTACTTTAAAGCTATCCATTTGCAAGTACACAATAGATTCCTGATATAAACATAATATCAAGATTTAGAAAGGGAAAAAAAGATGATTATTAAGTTGGTATTTATTATGTGGGACACACAAAGCAAACCTTAAGTTCATGCAATTTCCAAAGGCTTGAAGCATCTAAACTAGGTATAGATGCAAATGGAAGATCATCGGCTTGCACAATTGTCATACAAGTTTTTTCCAAGTTTTCAGAGGACGGCCCGTATAATAGTAGAACAAGTTGACATTCCTGTTATTAGCAAAATGTTAATAAAGTATTCATATCCCACAAAATCACAATATGGCCCTTCTTCACTAGGTTTAAAGTACTGATGAGCAATCATGGATTTTGTCAACAAGATTGCTCCTTTTTCTATCACCCACCAGGGTATTTTAGACATTTGACTGAAAGTCATAAACTTTTATTTTTAGGATGATGTAAAGATGTAAGTTGGAGTGCAAGCAAAGTACCTTATATAGAGAAAGATCCACACAACGATAGCCATCAGTTACACATAACAACACAGCTTCTAGATCATTATTCATTAAACACCTTGTAACAACTATGCAATTTGCAAGATCTGATGAAGACTCATCGGGTAATATGAATGATATATAATCCACAAAATTCTGTTTTCTCTCGTGCTCAGTGTCCTAAAACAATTAAGAGGAGATATACTGATAATGACTGCTTTTGAGGGGGCATAATCGTCAATAAAGTAACAACTTACCTTCTAATATGATATGGAAGTTGGAACAGGAAACAATGAAGATTTTGTAATCGATTCCATCGGAGACAATGGCAATAAGTTTTGGCAATGTAGCTTTTTGGAAATCGTAGTAAAAGGCATCTGAAATGCCTCTTTAAAACTGAAACAACTATAGTCTTTAATAAGAAAACATAAAATAGGGCAATATAAGAACACATAAAATACTTAGTTGGACTCCAAAAGTCAAAGTCATAGAAAGCATACCAAGATTCCATTTGTTGAAATTCGTTTGCAAACGTTCTTTGCAAGTAATCAAAATCTGTGAAACCGCCAAACTGAACCAATTCTTGTACTCTATCCACCGTCTCCCTTCAAGGGCAAAATGGTATATTCAGATGCATTGTTATTAAATACATACAAAAAAAGATAGAACAATATAAGCATGTTCTTAAGCAAAATCACATGTGGGTGAACTTTGACCAAAAATATCTGTAATTGAGTTTGTGGAATAAGTTACTTACAAGTCAACTTCAATACTATGGTCAACTTCAGTTGATTCAAGCAACCGCTTTACTGGATATTGGTCATATAAATACTTCAAAAATAAAATTACCAGCTCACTGCCAAAACAGCGTAAAATGCAGATATATTAAAATCTCTAAGATCATTACAAGTAACAGACTTTAACCGTCCAACTTTCTTTTGCCCTTTTGAATTTATAGATAATAAATATACTAAATATGATTTTATAAACTGTACTATGTTTAACTTGCTTGAAGAAATCAATTTTTGAAAACTGAATAACTTTCAGCAACTGCCAGCCTTTTTGGCCCATTTGACTTTTTGCTATGTTTTTAATTTTAGGTAAATTGCAACTTCTAACAAAACAACAAACCTATTGAACGCCAGAAGCTGGTGCTGGTCACTTGGTTCCGACATTAACATTTTCACACATTTGTGAATCCAATTGAAGAAATTTGAAAACTGCAAAATAAACAAATATTAAACTGTTTTTACTTTATTATCATTACTCAAAGAAATGATGATCTTTTGAATTAGAACAATCACCTGTTGAACAGAAGAGGATAAAACCGTCAAAAAGCGTTGGACTTGAACGAGCAGCATTCCCGCCTTCTCGGTTGCATTATTGATTAAATTCTGGTTTAAACCGACACTTTGATACCTTGACCGCCACTTAGAACGTCCTCTCAGTTCCCCTAATCTAAATACAATCATCTCTGCAGCAGGCTGAACACCAATACATTATTCTTCAAAACCAGAGTTGACTATAAAGTATAAACAGGTCAACTAACGTGTCAAATTAGGTTACCTGTAGATGTTCAAGAACAATAACCTGAAGATCCTTCCCGGCCCCACAAACTGACTTTGATATCCGTTTAAGACCCTGGGTCACCAATAACTTTTCATCAGCAAAAGTTTTTTAAAGATTTTATTACGTACCCTGATCATGAATGAGACTGGATAAAGAATCAAATTTGTCATGAAATGTGTGCATTGCATCAGACCATTGTTTAGACATGACAGATAATTAAGCTCGGATGACTTATGTTAAATCTTCAATGTTTGAAGCCTGTTGAGCAACTTGATGAAGCTCGTTTCTCCTGCAACATTTAGGAATTACATCATCATCATCATCTTCGTACTCAGTATATCCCACCAATAGCAAGACTATGGTAGGGTCTGAGGAGGGTAAGATGTAGACAGCCTTACCTCTAACCCATAGGAATAGAGAGGCTGCTTCCGGTGAGACCCCAGGCTCGACATTTAGGAATTACATACATATAGATTTTCAAAGTCATCAGATAATTGGTGATTTTACTACTCACTAAAATTGTGTTCCTGAGTTTTATTTTTGCGAATATAGAAGAGAAATTTTAATGTTTTTCCAATCTTTGTGCAATTATGAATATACACTCGTTTAGATGACTAACAAAATTTAATGGCCTATACTAGTATATAAAACTATGTACACATCAATTATCAGGTAGCAACCCTTTGAACATTCAACTCACAGAAGCCGAGAACAAATACACGATAGAAGACTAATGCAAAGATTAAGAATCGATACAAAATGAACCAAGGAAAGTGAAATGTGTTAAGATTCGTTACATATATTTATGTACGTAATTATGATATAAAGCTCAAATAAGTTTAACTTTGACTTGTTAAAGTTCAACTAGAATGACCTCAGGTTGCTTACTAAAAGCTCCACTCATTTACAACCATGGAAATAAGTGTTTTTTTGGTTTATAAATTGCGAGGAAGCTTAGTTGTTGTATAAGATACTTTCTCAATAACAGTTGTCAGATATTATGACAACTAAAGCATTCTATAGAGGGTAAAAAAAAATAAAACTATTGGTAACCAACCTCTAGCCAAATATTGGACAAGACGGGTTTTATAGAACTGATTGACTGCTAGTCAGATATCTTAAGTTGTTAACTACCCTTTTAGCAATGACAAAATAAAAAAACCGTGTGCTCCAAGATTTATAGCATCTAACGACGACTCGATGAGAATAAGCATCTAGGTAAGTTTACACTAAAAAACTCCAGTAAAGAAAACAATACTATGTTCATATGGAGTCACAAAATAGAAAGTTCAGGAGCAGTCAAGTCTTAGCATAAATAAGAAAAATACCTTTTATAGAATATTGAAGTGTCAAGTGTTAAGCAATGGAACCCATGCAACTCATTTTCTGGAACTTGAAGCTCACCAGAACATAATACTGTCAAATGACAAAGATCTTTGGATAACTTCACCTGAATGCACAACCAATTAAGAAAGTAAAACCACTAATCATTGAAATTGAAGATAATCATTTAGACTTGCTGCTTCTACTAATTATAAATGAAACTTAAACAAAAGTTGTATTAAGTGATAAAGAATTTACCGTACAGATTGAAGCATTCAGCAAATTGCAGTTAACATGATTGTTTGCAAGTGGACAACAAACTGAGAAGTCATGTATATCCTGCAATCCAACCAATAAACAAAACATAACTCAAGATACAAACCCATAATAATCTTTAAATATCAAGTCTGCATTCTTTTCATCATTTCCTTTTTCCAATTTGTGAGGCACATTTGCTTGAAACGAGGACAAAAAAGAACAGGCTCACAAAATGAAGAAGATTGATAGGCTTGTAAAAGAACTGAGCGTGTTCATGTTCGTTTAACCTTAACCAAACAAACAATCAAACACGAAAAATCAACTGAACAGGGTGTTCTTGTTCGTTTGTTAAGAAAATGAACATGTTCATGTTCATGTTCATGTCCATTCGTGAACATTATGATCAAACAGTTCACGAACGTAACTGACCTTAGATGAAGAAACATAACTAAGCTAAGACCAGATAAAAGTAATGTGAAGAACAATATGTTGCGTCTAAAGAATTTTTGAAAGTAGACTATCTTGTAATGGGCAAAAAAAATTTTAAATGAATATATTAGCAAATATAAACAAATGAGCTGATACAAACATAAAATTACCAATATAAACGAACAAACGTAAATGCACGTAAACGAACAAACAAAAATGAATTTAAACGACCATAAACGAATCTTCACAAATGAGACATGTGTTCATGTTCGTTCATTTATCGAATACACAAACTTTCTGCGAAGCAATTCACGAACTGTTCGCTGAACGTTTGATTCGTTTACAAGCCTAAAGACAGGAATATTAAAGCTTACAATTTTCCCAATCGGAAATATGCCAAATATATTAAAGCTTATGATTCCATCTTTATCTGCACTACACAAAATATTAAACCGCTGATGTGAAGAATTTGATAACTCTAGCGACAAATTTTCGCTTTCATCCATAAAACCAGTTTCTCCAGGCACGAGCCCAGGTATCCGAGGAGCTCTTGGGGCGGGAGGAAAGGAACGAGAGGTTCGGTCTTCATATTTTCAAAGAAAGTTGTCATCCTGAACAACAACACATGTAGAACATTAATAACTTAATAACTAATGCTATTCAACTAGTGAAAATCATACTGAAAGTTCTTGGCCTCCATCATCCTCCTAGTTGAGACAAACAACAGCAACATTGTGAGATTTCATGCTTCTTAACAGCTTCCCATTCTGCTTACACAAAGTTTAAATCAACTTCTTTTTTTTATCATAAACGTTTATTATAAATACACAAAATAGGTCGCTCACTTCGACATCATGCAATGGTGTAACCGGTTTTGAGGTTTGAGGGTTAGAGGGGTGTAATAGGTTAATCAAACTCATTAAGTTAATAGGTTACATATTCTTAACTTTTCAAAACCAATTTATTTTGCACTCTCCATAAGTTAAAATCCATAAGGCTGAGTATAGTGGGGCGATTAAAGGGCGAAGAGGGGCGACAATTTATTTTGCATTCTTAACTATTTTTTTAGTTTGTTGTGGTATTAGGTTTATATAGTGAAGTAAGGGTGTTAAAAGCGGGTCAGGCTTTTTGATTGGATTGTTCAATGCGAAAATGATTCATATATTTAATTTATATAAAAGATATCAATATATAATGAGGTTCAGTTCAGTGTTTGAATCTGAAACCAAATGCAATTACATATATCTGTTTACACTAACATTAAATACATATTGATCCAGCTTAGTAACCGGAACTTATACTTTTCATTAATTGGGACTTGAGAAATAAGTAAATAACCTAACATCATGGTACCGTATAATAATCCAACCTATCTGCTGTCCTTTACTAATTTTTTTCAATATTAATACTTTTATGCATATAAGCTACATTATACCACTAGCGTATAGAATTATACAGAAAGAAAAACCCTTAAGAGATATATGACACTTCTTTACATACATACAGGTATTGTCTATCAGCAGTCATTGAGGACAAAACTAAGAAGACAACTGTAACCTTCTCGATGTGATGTTATTACAACTCGCTTGAAATAGTTTGAAAATAAATTAATTTCTGACCTGTGAA
The DNA here is from genome assembly GCF_021521415.1 of Bidens hawaiensis. Classification (NCBI taxonomy): domain Eukaryota; kingdom Viridiplantae; phylum Streptophyta; class Magnoliopsida; order Asterales; family Asteraceae; genus Bidens; species Bidens hawaiensis. The sequence continues at coordinate 38,410 of NW_027495382.1, read as the reverse complement.
GCTACTGGCTTGTCAAACTGAAGTTGAAATGGAACAATTCTTGAACCATCATTTGTTTCCATATCCACAGAGCCAACTCAACTGACAATAATGAAGTTATTATTATTATTATTTTGTGTGCACAAAACAGAGAATAAAAACTAAGAACCCTAGGAAGGAAAGCAAGCATAAAACAAATGAGAGTCATACCGATCGATTCAAACCAAAAGTAATTGCAGATTGGTATTAAAAACTGGTAACCCTAACACTGTCCACCTGATGTGAATGATTTTGATTTTCTGTTTGCGCGCTGCTGCAAGTGTGTTTGGGATTAGTTATTTAACCGGAAAATTGATAAAAGAACTTATTAACCTAACTTGTGAAATTTTCAAAAAAAGTTTTTTAAAAAATGTTTGGATAGGCTTATAATGAGGAAAATCCAAATAACTAAAAAGGACATTTTAAAAAAATTGGTGTAATAGGTTTTGGGGGTTAGGATGGTGTAATAGGTTAATCAAACTCATTAAGTTAATAAGTTATATATTCTTAACTTTTTCAAAACCATTTTATTTTGTCTTCTCCATAAGTTAAAATCCATAAGGGCTTATGGTTTACAATACACCTTATACACCTTATTAACTTTTCAAAACGTTTATAAGTTATAAGTTTATGAAAATTAAGAATTCCAACCACTACGTACCCAAAAAAGTAGCGGCACACCTTGCTTATGTTTCGATATAAATACTGCTTTTTATAAGAAAAATATAAATGCATTTCCTATTGTTTATTACCAACAATAGTTATAGTGAATAGCTAAGTACCCAAAATGCCCTCTTGCAACTAAAATTATTTTTATCGTAACCTATTTTTATAATTTAAGCCATACTATTTATTTAAGATTACACTATTACTGTCATATCTCAACTTTAACACCCATGTTTATCAAGGTTGAATCTTAAGTTATGCGAATTTGCATATTCAATAGCATTAGACTAAAGAAATAGATTCTTGATTTTTGTTCCATTAGGTGTCATTTTTCTTGATTATAAAATTTTACCAAATGTTAAAGTTATCAGTTGAATGTATAATGTTTGCATCGATATAAAACCAAGCCATCTAAGATCCACAAAGGGATAATCAACTCATTCTCTTAGAAAATACCCAGAGTAGAAAATAAATTTCATAAACAAAAAATAATGATCGTTAATTCCTTACAAATTGCTACATAATAGCAAACTATTCACTTGTATGTAGCCATTACATAAAAAATATTTACAGGAATTCATTTAGAGAATCTGAAGGATTCAAAATACATAAACTCTTTACAAGTAAATTATCCATGTATTTTATAAGCCAAAAATGGCATTTAAAGTTATGTTTGGTGTGAGGTTGTGTTGTATCTCAAACGGGCCCTTTGCAACCTTGAAATAGAATTATCATCACCCGATTTCCTTAGGGCTTTATCTCCCTTATTTTGACATTCATGTTTCGCATTTTATGATTGAAAAAGGAATGTGCATGCCAAAACAGTTTATCTTCTAATCGAGGGAAGTTAACTATGTTCGTTTATTTAGTTAATAAAAGAGCGAACGTGAACTCTTTCTCCGTTTGTTCATTTATGTCTATGAACCTTCGTTTGTGGTTGTTCATAGAAAGTTCATTTATGCAAATTTGTCTTTAATATTTTAAATAACCACTATGCATGTGTTTAATTATGAAACATAACTTTCATATATGTCCGTGTGTGTTCACTTAAGTGAGTTCATTTATGTTTGTTAGTGTTCATTTATAGTTTTTTGGACTTTTAAACGGATGAACATGAAGACAAATATTGTTTGATTAGTTGTTTGTGCATGTGTTCATGTTCGTTTTATGTTAAACGAACGAATATAAACATGCCCTTGTTTGTGTATGTTCGGATTGTTTGTAGTATGAGGCTATGAGGGAGCATTAATATCCTAACCGAGGGAGCATGTGTGACAAATGAAGCAGTTGCAGCTGGCGCTACACGTATTCGGTGGAAACCAAACATCGGTTGGGTTTAAATTATAATATATATTAATTCAAATTAAATAAATTCAACAATTATCAAATACCAAGTACATAATCCATAATTAAGATAAGTAAAGACAAAAATAAAAATTCAAGTTCTTGTTTCTTCTCTCTATCATGCAATCCTAAGTTTTCTTCCAATCAAGCTTGAGAATCATATCATACAATGACCTGCATATGAGTAAAATACAATATTTTTGCGAATATATAATAATAAATAAAAGAGCAAACTGTGTCAAGTGAGATAAGCAATTTAACCAAATGAGCAAGTAAATATGTTGTCGGTAAGCTCGATGCTAGATGAACTGGACGATGGCTAACACGATGGGCGTATGATCATACCAGTCTAAGAATATGTTGGATCTCTCCAAAATGTATTCAAGTAAAGCATATAAGCATATAACACGTTAGGCATACATTGTTAAACACACATGACTAACAACTGCAAGTTGAGTTATATAGTAATAAAATATCTACGAACGCATATATCCCTAAACAATAAAAATGAGTTAAAAGAGGGAAGTGAGATACTCACATGATCAAATAAGCAAAGAGAGAATGAATACGACAAGAAAGCGATAATCACACTCTTTAGGAATTACCGACGATAATCCTGATTACAATAATTACGGAAATAAATATGAATTAAACAACGAACCTAAAACTAGACAGAGACTCGGTAATTGATGATCGAGTTTATTGATGTATATAAAATTATACATCTTTTAAGCATCAAATAATCTCTAAAAAATGCAACTTCTATCAAATAATATAGCACGGAAGGCTACTTATCTTAATAAAATGTAACTTCAGGTAAACCCAAGCCTCAAATGAAGAAACAAGCAAAAAGACTAAGTAAAATGGAAGAAAACACAATAAAAACAAGGAACACGCCCCCATGCTTCTGGAAACAAGAAAAGACAAAAATCTACAAGAGTTTAAGCGCATGTCAACAAAAGCACGGGGCGGTGGTCACCTCCAGATAAAGATAAAAAGAATTTAAGCACATGTCAACAAAAGCACGGGGCCGTGCCTCTTTGGCCACGGGGCCGTGGTCACCTCCAGATAAACACAAAAAGAATTTAAGCACATGTCAATAAAAGCACGGGGGCGTGCCTCTGAAAGCACACCCCCATGGTGAGTTGTCATGTACGATCTGACAACATGCAACTGGGACACGTGGACACGGGGCCGTGCTTCTAACCTCCAGACAACCTATAAATAGAGACTCTTGTGGCATTTGATAAGTGTGCTTGAAGTAGATCTCTAAACGGGTTTCTCTTATAAAAACACCCACATTACACTCATATTGAAGATCTTGTGAGGAGTTTGAAGGCTTGGAGGTTACCATCATAATCCATCATCATCATTAAGGAGGGAGATTCATCCACATTTGGTTAGATTGCTCTAGTTTAATCATGTGTTTATTATCATCATCTCTTTTAATGTTCATAACAATGCTCATTAAGAGCTAAACTCCATTTACCATCTGAAATCTATGAAGAAGCTTTGTTTTAGTTGATGGTTATATAAAACATGTGATTTAGTTAAGTAAAGTACATGGTTATCTTGCAATTATAAACATTTGTGTCCATGGATCGATACTTGGTTCTTACCAATACTAACCTACATATACGATAGGTACACTTTCCTATTTTGTTTGTGTTTAGTTTTAGTAGAAATCACTTTTATAAATTTAAAACACGATCTTGTGCTAAGCTTATAATCTCCCATCCTTTACATTTACCATCACACGCAGCACACGCAATCAAAGTTTTTGGCGCCGTTTCCGGGGACACGATACGTTTATAAGAACGATCCAAGTTTTAATTTAATCATTGTTTATAATTGTAGAAATTTCCTTTTTAACTATTATTTTATTTTATTATATTTATTATTTTTAAAGATAGCCTAACCTTTACTTTAGTTTAATTAACTTATACCTTCGTTTAGTTTTAGAATAGCTTAGCCTAACTCTTAGCCTAACTTTAACTAACCATTAAGTTGAATTAACCCCATGTATGTCCTCTACATTCGGACATGAGCTTGTTTCTCCAATTTCTGAACCGGAACGACTATTTCGTCGACGAACGCGTAAACGAACTGCAGAAACCTCCGAAACAATCAAAGACGAGTCAGTAGACGCCACGACATCAGGATAAAATCAAACCAAAGAAATGATGGAAGCACAGAACAATGAACCGAACATGAGCCAGTATGCCAAGCCAACTCTCGAGGCTACGGCACTTGAGTGGCTCCACCCGATATCACCGAACATTTCGAAATCAAATCAAGCACCATTCATATGGTGGAAAATTCAGTTCAATTTCATGGTCTCCTTGACGAAGACCCTCTTTCTCATATATCTCGATTCTTACGAATATGCGGAACCTTTAAAATCTAAAACTGTTTAGAAGATCAGATCAAACTCAAACTCTTTCCTTTCTCTCTAAGGGGACAAGCCCTGGAATGGATAGAATCTCTTTCCTCTGGTTCCATCACCACTTGGGACCAGATGGTTGAACCGTTTCTCCTCAAATACTTTCTGCCTGATAAAACTGCCAAATACCGAGCCAGCATTACCGGATTCCGGACCGATGATGATGAGTCGTTACACGTAGCATGGGAGAGATATAAAAGTCTTCTGAGAAAATGCCCACATCATGGACTGAGCGTATGGTTACAAGTACAAACTTTCTTTGACGCACAATCCAGTCAAAACAAACAGGCCATCGACCAAATCGCCGGTGGAGACCTGGGATCCAAATCACCTAATGAAGCATTTGAAGTCCTGGATGAAGGCAGCAAAGAAACGTTTCGCTTACAACCAACCAAGATCTACACCAACCCATAAAGGAATACACCACGTCGATTCCAACACTCTTGTCATCGCAAAACTTGAAGCCCTTTCTAAGAAATTCGAACAACTTCAAGCCGAATTATTAAAAACCAAGATCACCTGTGACACCTGTGGAGGAACTCATAAGACAAGTGACTTCAAACAAGTCATTATGGCCATGGAAGAAGTTGACTTCATCGACCGTCAAAACAACGCTTTTAGCAATAACTACAATCCAGGATGGAGAAACCACTCGAATTTCAGCTGGAAAGACGGAGGTAACACTCAAACCCTACCCGGATTCGAAAAGAGACCGATGAATCAATCCTTCCAGCTTAAACCACAATTCCAAACCAAAGTACCAGTAGCCATCAAAAGCCGAGCTACTCGAAAATTGAAGAAATGTTGATGCACATCATGACAAAAACAATTGAAGCAGAAAGGAAGGCCGACTCAAGAGCCGTTGATATCAACGGAGTATTGTTAAAGCATGAAGCTGACCTAAAGAGTCAACAAGCATCATTGCAGAATCTAGAAAATCAGATAAGATAGATTGCCCGACAATTGTCTGAAAGACCACCTCGCGCTCTTCCAAGCAACACTATAACAAAGCCAAATGCAGCAGCCAACGCTGTTACATTAAGAAGTGGCACAACCACTGTTGCCAGCTTCAGAACCAGTTATGGAGAAGGAATCCCCTGAAAAAACGCAGGAAAGACTGATCCCAATAGGTCAGTCCGAACTTATGTTACACCTATTCCATACCCTGGACGGCTGAAACAGGAGAGATTGTAAGCTCAGTATCGGAAGTTTTTAGAACTCTTCAAACAACTCCACATCAACATCCCTTTCATCGAATCCATTGCTCAAATGCCAAACTATGCAAGGTTTCTCAAAGAAGTGCTGACCAACAAAAGAAAGCTGGAGGAGCTCTCGCATGTCACCTTGAGTAAAGAATGTTCAGTTGTCCTCCAAAGCAAGCTGCCGCCAAAAATGACTGATCCAGGGAGCTTTACTATCCCTTGTCTCATAGGAAATTTGTCTGTTAGTAATGCCTTGGCTGACCTAGGAGCTAGTATTAACTTAATGCCTTATGCGGTTTTTGCAAAACCAGGGATATGAGAACCAAAGCCCACCCGCATGAGCATTTAGTTAGCAGACCGATCCGTCAAATATCCTCGGGGCATTATTGAAAACATGCTTGTCAAAATTGACAAGTTTGTTTTCCCAGTAGATTTTGTGATTCTAGACATGGAGGAAGACAAAAGTGTACCTCTGATTTTAGGAAGACCCTTCTTAGCCACTGCAAAGGTTATTATTGATGTTTGCACTAGAAAACTCACTCTCAGGGTCAATGACGAGGCAATCACTTTTGACATAGGAAAATCTATTCAATATCTGTAACATCACGATGACACATTATATTGTGTCGATATCGTCGATTCTATCGTGAGTTGCTATGTGCGAGATTCCTCCATCACTATCCCACTCTAAACACAAGTCCTAACCGAAACCATCACCATACCCATTTTAGAATATGAAAATCTCAATACTAACAACAACAATCAATAAACATCAGAAGTAGTATGTGAGATCACCGAATGCATTGAAAAATCAAAACCGTCAATCGAAGAACCACCAGCCTTAGAATTAAAAAAAACTCCCAAATCATTTCGAATACGCCTTTCTAGAAAAAGAGTCTCAACTCCCAGTAATTATTTCGTCTCACCTTTTGAAAGAAGAGAAAGACGAGCTTCTTAAGGTTCTCAAAAACCATAAGAAAGCCATCGTATGGAAGATCATCGATATCAAGGGCATTAGTCCTTCCTTTTGTACTCACAAACTTCTCATGGAGGAAGAATACAAACCCGTGGTCCAACATCAAAGATGTCTCAATCCCAACATGCAAGAAGTGGTGAAGAAGGAAGTAATCAAACTCCTTGATGCCGGATTAATCTACCCAATCTCATATTCACCTTGGGTTAGTCCAGTTCAAGTAGTACCCAAGAAGGGAGGAATGACAATTGTAATGAACGAGAATGACGAGCTAATTCCAATGAGGACCATCACAGGCTGGCGAGTTTGCATTGATTACTGGAAGCTTAATAACGCCACAAGAAAAGATCATTTTCCACTCCCTTTTATCGATCAAATGCTCGAACGTTTATCTGGAAAAATGTTCCACTGTTTTCTTGATGGATTCTCCGGATACTTTCAAATTCCCATTGCTCCTGAAGATCAGGAGAAAACTACATTTACATGCCCGTATGGAACCTTCGTCTACCGAAGAATTCCATTTGGACTATGTAATGCTCCAGCCACCTTCCAACGTTGCATGGTGGCCATCTTTCATGAAATGATCGAACACTCTATGGAAGTTTTCATGGACGACTTCTCAGTCTTTGGAGACTCCTTCGATCATTGTTTAAAAAACCTAGACAAAATGTTTACTAGGTGTGAAGAAGTGAAGTTAGTACTTAACTGGGAAAAATGCCACTTTATGGTTAAATAGGGCATTGTTCTCGGTCACAAGATATCTCAAAAGGGATTGGAAGCTGATAGGTCAAAGATAGAAACCATTTCGAAACTTCCGCCACCAACTTCAGTTAGAGACATTAGAAGTTTTCTAGGTCACGCAGGATTCTACCGCCGCTTCATAAAAGACTTTTCCAAAATTGCTAGACCTATGACCAAACTTCTGTAGAAAGACACACCATTCGTCTTCTCTGAAGAATGTGTTGAATCATTCAACATATTAAATGACAAACTTGTCAACACACCAATCATGACTACACCCGATTGGACCCTTCCATTCGAAATCATGTGCGATGCAAGTGACTTTGCAGTTGGAGCCGTACTCGGACAACGCAAAGAGAAACATTTTCACCCAATTTACTATGCTAGTAAAACTCTTAATGATGCACAGGAAAATTACACCACAACGGAAAAAGAGTTATTAGCAGTAGCTTTGAAAAATTTAGATCCTACCTAGTTCTTTCCGAAAAAATTGTTTACGCCGACCATGCCGCCATACGCTACCTCTTCAACAAACATGATGTCAAACCCAGACTTATCCGATGGATTCTACTACTCCAAGAATTCGACATAGAGGTCAAGGACAAGAAAGGAGCAGAGAATGTAGCCGCATACCATCTTTCACGTTTAGAATGCCCAGCTTCAAAAGAACATCGCAAGGAAACTATTGATGATAATTTTCCTCGCGAAGTTCTCATACATATCCAAGAATTAATGAAAGAGGAAGATGAAAGTCCTTGGTTTGCCGATTTCGCAAACTATTTAGCTTGTAAAATCTTAAGAAAAGGTCTAACTCATCAGCAGCGGAAGAAAATTCTTTTCGAACTTTAAGTTCTATTTCTGGGAAGATCCATAATGTTTTTTATTTAAATTAAGTCCACGTCATAATAACTATAATTTATACATTATAATGTAACTAAAATTTCGTAACTAATACAATTATAATAATATTTACAACTTAAATCTAATCTACCTATAGTATAAATTAAATATTTTCTTAAAATAAAATGAAAACTTTCATTACTATTCATTCAAAATTATATATAAAAATTATTAAAATCAAAATATTTTAAAACAACTTCTAAATGCAATCTAATTAACAAAAATATTTAATCTTACTAATATCCACCTGACATCATTCTAAGGTATCCACCTAGATGTTATGTCACATATTTCCTACCTTAGGTATGCCAACTCATTATTTTCATATTATATATACCTTAACATTAAAAACCATAATAAACATATTTAGTTCTCTCTCTCTCTCCCGTGTTTTACATCCACACTCTGACGACGGGCTCTCATTTCCACCGGTTTAATATTTCTTCTACTTTAAGGTTCGATAATCATGTATTATTGAATATTATTCCGATTATCTTTCATTTTAGTTTAATGACCATTGTTTAATCTGATTATCGTTTATTCTATTTAGGTTTTAAATCAAAATCCTAGGTTAAATGAACATGTTGAAGTTTATGAAATTGTTTCATCTTTCCAACAATGAATGGTTGATTTAGGTGTTGTTTACAATTATTTTCTTAAATATGGTTGATTTAAGTGGTCATTAGAATTATTGTCTTACATATTCCGGTTAAATCCATTGTTAGTTCTTGCTAAACCAAAATATGTTTTTATTTTTTACTTTAGTATATATAAATTATAAAATTATTATGTAACATCAATTTAATTTTATTCATTTCAGCTTCTGCGGTCCAAGATTGTAAATTAGAAAATTGTCTCAAATGAGTGTGGATGGTATATTTAATTTGGATGATATTTTTTTTTAAATTTTCAGATGGTGGAGCAAAATGAGTTTTTTTTGTTAAAATATTTAAAAAAGTTGATGGTGGTTTAATATGAAAGTACATGTTTAGGTCTTTTGTTGATGTTTTTTGATGGTTTGGTGTACATTAACTTATTGTAACTTTAAACTTTTAATATCTAGAAATTGTAAATGGTTAACATTTTGATCCGAAAGTTGAAGAAGTTTTTGTTGCTTGAATTTGTTTAAATTTCTTATGTTTGTTGACATGTTTTTCCACCCGTGTGTAACACAGGCCTATACCCTAGTATATATAGTATGGTTATCCAAATTTAACACCAATTTTCTCAATTCACCTTCCTCCAAATAGATGACTTCATTTCCAAATCTTGGGTATAATAAAATTGACGAAATTCATAAATTGTTGATATAAATAAATTACAAACATTACTACAAACATAAAAATAAGTTTTTAACCTCAAAAATCAGTTGAAATATGGTTCAAAAGATCCTAAACTAGGGATGAGTCTAGTACTGAACCAATCATGAAAATCGTGATTTTCCTAAAATATTGGTATTGGTACTTAAGTCAAAAATTCAAGAAATTACCAAACCGAGCCAGTACCATATTGATCCCGAAACGCCAAAAAGTACCGAATTGGTACCAACGATACCAAATCGGTATCAATACCCGTTTGCTTATCCCTACAATATATGTTTACTCCAAAAAATACTGGTGACACGCAATTGTACCCTACCCTCAATATATACACATTAAAGACAAGTAAATTATTTGCTAGTCGAACAAAAAAGAAACAAAATACAAACTAGAAATAAAAATAGACAACATAGCGAAGTTAATCCGCGTCTGAGATTTCATCTTCGTCTTCATCCAAGATGTAAACTAGAGCACGCTTTCTCGTTGCAAAAACACAAGCAACACCTCTAGATGCTGAACATTTGTTTATTAACAGAAGTCAAAAACATTATTATATAGCAAAACTACATAACAAAAGATAAGACATTTGTTGAAAGAACTACTTACCACTAACTGCTAGAGGTGCAGTCACAGAGTGAGGAATTCCTCTTACTTTCAAACTATCCATTTGCAAGTACACAACAGACTCCTGATATAAACATAATATCAAGATTTGGAAAGGAAAAAAATATGATTATTAAGTTGGTATTTATTATGTGGGACCCACAAAACAAACCTTAAGTTGATGCAATTTCCAAAGGCTTGCACAATTGTCATACAAGCTTTTTCCAAGTTTTCAGAGGACGGCCCGTTTAATAGTAGAACAAGTTGACATTCCTGTTATTAGCAAAATGTTAATAAAGTATTCATATCCCACAAAATCACAATATTGCCCTTCTTCACTAAGTTTCAAGTACTGATGAGCAATCATGAATTTTGTCAACAAGATTGCTCCTTTTTCTATTACCCACAAGGTTATTTTAGACATTTGACTAAAAGTCAAAAACTTGTATTTTAGTATAATGTAAAGATGCAAGTTGGAGTGCAAGCAAAGTATCTTATATAGAGAAAGATCCATAACGATAGCCGTCAGGAACACATAACAACACAGCTTCTAGATCATTTTTCATTAAACACCTTGTAACAACTATGCAATTTGCAAGATCTGATGAAGACTCATCGGGTAATATGAATGATATATAATCCACAAAATTCTGTTTTCTCTGGTGCTCAGTGTACTATGTTTAACTTGCTTTTAGGGGCATAAGCGTCAATAAAGTAACAACTTACCTTGTAATATGATATGGAAGTATACTGATAAATATACTAAATATGATTTTATAAATTGTACTATGTTTAACTTGCTTGAAGAAATCAATTTTTGAAAACTGAATAACTTTCAGCAACTGCCAGCCTTTTTGGCCCATTTGACTTTTCGCTAAGTTTCTAATTTTGACCCGTTAGAGATCAAATCCAACTCAAATCAGCCTTTTTAGGTAAATTGCAACTTCTAGCAAAACAACAAACCTATTGAACGCCAGAAGCTGGTGCTGGTCACTTGGTTCCGACATTAACATTTTCACACATTTGTGAATCCAATTGAAGAAATTTGAAAACTGCAAAATAAACAAATATTAAACTGTTTTTACTTTATTATCATTACTCAAAGAAATGATGATCTTTTGAATTAGAACAATCACCTGTTGAACAGAAGAGGATAAAACCGTCATAAAGCGTTGGACTTGAACGAGCAGCATTCCCGCCTTCTCGGTTGCATTATTGATTAAATTCTGGTTTAAACCGACACTTTGATACCTTGACCGCCACTTAGAAAGTCCTCTCAGTTCCCCTAATCTAAATACAATCATCTCTGCAGCAGGCTGAACACCAATACATTATTCTTCAAAACCAGAGTTGACTATAAAGTATAAACAGGTCAACTAACGTGTCAAATTAGGTTACCAGTAGATGTTCAAGAACAATAACCTGAAGATCCTTCCCGGCCCCACAAACTGACTTTGATATCCGTTTAAGACCCTGGGTCACCAATAACTTTTCATCAGCAAAAGTTTTGTATAAATAATATCTCAAACATTATATAAATTTTATACCGCTTCAGCAAGAGAGTTAACTAAAAATTGGTGAACAGCTGGACTTGTGCGGGCCCCACCAATAAGGCTAAGAAACTCGTCTTGTGGGGTTGAATCCAATCCTACGGTTGATAAGTTGGAAAAGAAAAGTCAGAAATCATCATAATGTAACATTGATACATTTGTGTAGGTCTCTAAACGAACCGAACGTTAGTGAAAAGTTCAGCAGGAAGTTCGTTTATGTTCGTTCATTTTATAACCGAATGAACATGAACACCATATTTTTCATTTAGTTAAACGAATGAACATGTACATATGCCTTGTTTGTTCACTTACATTCCTGAAAGGTCGTTTATATCTGTTCATTTATGTCCTCCATTACGTTCATTTAAATATTCATGCACATTTATTATTAATGTTGATATAATATCGATTTGAATTTTATATTTAAAGAACTTTATTATGTATCTTGTTTACCTTTTAAATGTTGGATTTAACGATTATGGTATTTTAGACTTTAACTTGGGTATACATTAAGTTTTTTGTATGTATTCGTTTGCATTCGTTCATATATGTGTGTTTGTGTTTAATTATGTTCATTTGTGTATCTTCTCGTTCGTGAACCGTTCGTTAAGAATACTAACAAACACGAACACGTTCATTTTCTTAATCAACGAACATGAACAAGAAAATTCATTTGTTTAGGCATTCATGTTTGTTAGGTTTTTTTACAAGCCTGCGCTTGTGATTGGTTTTTAAAGATTTTATTACGTACCATGATCATGAATGAGACTAGATAAAGAATCAAATTTGTCATGAAATGTGTGCATTTCATCGGACCATTGTTTAGACATGACAGATAATGAAGCTCGGATGACTTCTGTTAAATCTTCATTGATTGAAGCCTGTTGAGCAACTTGATGAAGCTCGTTTCTCCTGCAACATTTAGGAATTACATACATAAAGATTTTCAAAGTCATCTGATAATTGGTGATTTTACTATTCACTAAAATTGTGTTCTTGAGTTTTATTTTTACGAATATAGAAGAGAAATTTTGATGTTTTTCCAATCTTTGTGAAATTATGAATATACACTCGTTTAGATGACTAACAAAATTTAATGATCTATACTAGTATATAAAACTATGTACACATCAATTATCAGGTAGCAACCCTTTAAACATTCAATTCACAGAAGCCGAGAACAAATACACGATAGAAGACTAATGCAAAGATTAAGAATCGATACAAAATGAACCAAGGAAAGTGAAATGTGTTAAGATTCGTTACATATATTTATGTACGTAATTATGATATAAAGCTCAAATAAGTTTAACTTTGACTTGTTAAATTTCGACTAGAATGATCTCAGGTTGCTTACTAAAAGCTCCACTCATTTACAGCCATGAATATAAGTGTTTTTTTGGTTTATAAATTGTGAGGAAGCTTAGTTGTTGTATAAGCTACTTTCTCAATAACAGTTGTCAGGTTTATGACAACTAAAGCATTCTATAGAGGGTAAAAAAAATAAGACTATTGGTAACCAACCTCTAGCCAAATATTGGACGAGACGGGTTTCATGGAACTGATTGACTACTAGTCAGAGATCTTAAGTTCTTAACTACCCTTTTAGCAATGACAAAAAAAGAAAATCGTGTGTGTTAGTTAATCTTGAATAAAAAGAATAAATTGAATAAATCATGGGTCAATAAAGAGTAATTCTAGGAGGAGTGATCCTAGGAGCAAGATTAGGTTCTGTTATTATTTAGTCTTTATGGCTGAATAATTTTGTGTCTTATTTTTAGCAAATTTCCTTTCTTAGTTACCTAGCCTACCTAATATAAAAGGGGCAGTCCTGCAGCATTGTAATCAACACAAACACAAAAATACTTTTGTTTGCTTTCTTTCAAGCAATAAGAATCGGGCTGTCTGTTTTGTTTTCTCTTGTTCTTGATTTGTGGTTTTGATCCAATTGTCTTCAATTGGTATCAGAGCACCAGGTTAAGAGTGTTCAGTTGCTTGAAGGCTCAGTCTTTTTCGACGGACAGAAGAAGAGAGTATCTCAGAAAGCAACAGAAAAGGCATGGCAAATCCAGCAAACCAAGGAGGACCAAGAGAAGCAATCCATGGAGGACCAAGAGAGCATACCTTGTCATTGCAATGCCCGATTTTGACTCCCTCAAACTACACTATCTGGGCTGTCAAAATCAAGGCTATTTTCAATGTACATGGTGTTTGGGAAGCAATCGAACCAAGGGCTGGAGTCGAGGTTGATCCGAAGAAAAACAGCCTTGCGATTGCATACTTGTATCAAGCAATCCCAGAAGAACTAGTTTTGCAGCTTGCTCATCTTGAGCAGGCAAAACAAGTTTGGGATGCTTTGAAGGCAAGATTCATCGGAGCTGAACGAGTTCAACAAGCCCGTTTGGGGCTGTTAGAAACAGAGTTCGAGGCATTGAAGATGAAGGAAAGTGAATCAATAGAAGACTTTGCTGGAAAATTAGGAGAAATCGTATCTAAAACAAACAGCCTTGGAGGGGAGATGGAAGAAAAGAAACTAGTTCGCAAGTTTCTTGGGGCTGTTCCTGATCGGTTTCTACCAATCGTAGCCTCAATCGAACAATTTGCTGATCTGGATACTATGTTATTCCAGGAAGCAATCGGGAGATTGAGAGCCTATGAAGAAAGAATAAAATCAAGTACTAAAGGTGGCGACCAACTCCTATTATCCTATGAAGATTGGCAGAACAGAAACCGCGATCAAAAGGGTTCTGGTCGGGGACGTGGGTCTGCTGGAAGGAGTAATAGAGGCCAAGGGAGAGGCAGAGGTCGATCATCTTCGAATGGTGCGAAAGCTGAAGAACGACAGCATTCAAAGGGGAGGGATAGATCAAACTTGAAATGCTTCCGATGTGATGGGAAGGGCCATTTCTCGTCTGATTGTCCCACAAAACGAAGAGATGAGGCAGCAAATCTTGTCCAAGAAGATGGACCAGCACTGTTGATGACAGTTCATTCAGAAAGCAAGAAGGAATTTGTTTTTCTAAATGAAGATAAAGTGATTCCACAGCGGTATGATCAAGAATCAAAGGAAGATCACACATGGTTCCTTGACAATGGTGCAAGCAACCACATGACGGGTAATCGTGCAATCTTTTCCAAACTCAATTTCAACACGGTTGGAAATGTTCGATTTGGAGATGGTTCATACGTGAACATAGAAGGAAAAGGAATGATTATCTTAGCATGCAAGAATGGTGAACAAAAGATTCTTGAAGATGTCTATTACATACCTTATCTAAGAAGTAATATTCTTAGTTTGGGCCAATTTACAGAAATTGGATATTCGGTTCTCATGAAAGATGAGTACTTATGGATGCGAGATGCAGAGGGGAGACTCATCATGAAGGTGCTAAGGTCTTCAAACCGGCTGTACAAGATTGATTTGAAGGTGGCAGATCCGGTTTGTTTGCTGTCAAATTTGAAGGACGAGGTTTGGGTATGGCATGCCCGACTCGGGCATCTCAATTTTGACGCCATAAAGCTGTTAGAAAACAAGAATATGGCAATAGGAGTTCCAAAGATTGAGCACCCAAAACAGGTATGTGATTCTTGTCTTATTGGGAAACAAACTCGAACCCCTTTTCCTAATCAAACAAGTAATCAAGCCAAGAAGCCTCTTGAGCTAATTTATGCAGATGTGTGTGGTCCAATCTCTCCCTCCACAAAAGGTGGAAACCGGTATATGTTTCTAATCGTTGATGATTATAGCCGGTTCATGTGGGCTTATTTGATCAAGACAAAAGATGAAGTCTTTGAATGTTTTAAGAGATTCAAGAATCAAATGGAATTGGAGCTTGAAACAAAAGTTAAGAATTTGAGAACGGATAATGGTGGTGAGTTCGTTTCTCGTGCCTTTGAAGACTTTTGTAATCAAGAGGGGATCACACATCAATTCTCCGCACCATACTCACCACAACAAAATGGTGTGGTGGAGCGTAGAAATAGATCCATTTTGGAGATGACACGGACTATCTTGAAGGCTATGGAACTTCCACAAGATTTATGGGGAGAAGGAATAAGGCACTCTCTCTATATCCTAAATCGAGTTCCTACAAGAGCTTTAAAGGACAAGACACCGTATGAAACTTTAAAGGGCCGAAAACCAAACCTAGATCAACTCAGAATTTTTGGGTGTGTATGTTATGCAAAAATAATGACTACACATCTGAAAAAGCTGGATGATAGAAGCCGAAGACTAGTGCATCTTGGTGTTCAACCAAACACTAAGGCATATCGACTTCTAGATCCAACAACAAATAAGATCTTGTTGAGTAGAGATGTGGTGTTTGAAGAAGATACAAAGTGGGATTGGTCAGAATCATCAAGCAACAGTGCACCAGAAGTTACAGAATTTATTGTGCACACTGATTCTGAAAAAGAAGACTTCTCATACTTTGATGCATCTACGGCTGACCTAAACCAGCCATTGGATGATCAGAGTCATGAAGAAAACAATTCTTTTGTTGATTCTTCAACTGGGTCAGATTCCAGCAGCCCCATGATGGCAGTAACAGGTAGAGGACCTATCCTACCAAGGGAACCAACTGATAGTGAAGGCGTGGGAGACCCATCTATGGCTGAAGATGAGGTGTTTGATGACACTCCAATTCGGGGTTATAGATCTATTGGTGAAACTTATGAAAACAGCAACATAAATTTACTCCTAATGGAAAATGAACCCAGAAACTACAATGAAGCTGCAAATAAAAAGGAATGGGAAGTAGCAATGCAGCAAGAATTGAAGTCGATTGAGAAGAATGACACGTGGAAGTTGACTGATCTACCACAAGGTCATAAACCCATCGGTTTGAAATGGGTATTCAAAGTAAAACAAGATGCAAATGGAGCAGTTACAAAACACAAAGCACGCCTGGTCGCAAAGGGGTATGTACAACAGTATGGGGTCGATTTCGAGGAGGTGTTTGCACCGGTTGCAAGAATGGAGACCGTGAGATTGATCCTCGCATTGGCAGCCTACTTTGGGTGGGAAGTACATCATTTGGATGTAAAATCTGCATTCCTCCATGGAGAATTAAAGGAGGAGGTGTATGTAACCCAACCGGAAGGCTTTGTGAAGAAAGGAAAAGAAAACCAAGTCTACAAACTAAGGAAGGCACTCTACGGTTTGAGACAAGCTCCTCGAGCATGGAACACACGCCTAGATAACACCTTAAAGTTGTTGGGTTTCATAAGGTGTAAACATGAGCATGCTGTGTACAAAAGGGTGACAAACAAACAATTGTTAATTGTGGGAGTGTACGTAGACGACATGATTGTCACCGGGGGGAGACAATCAGATATAGCAACTTTCAAGAAGGAAATGGAAGGCCGTTTTGAAATGAGTGATCTAGGATTACTCCAATATTACCTTGGCATCGAGGTAAGCCAAGGAAGTTGTGGCATATCTATAAAACAAGTTGGGTACGCTCGCAAACTACTGAATCTAGCAGGACTTGCAGATTGCAATGCAACAAAGTTTCCTATGGAGCCTGGTTTGAAGCTGTCAAAGAAAGATGTTGGAGCTGAAGTTGATGCAACCGAGTATAGGAAACTGGTGGGGAGTCTTCGGTACTTAACCCACACCAGACCAGACTTGAGCTACTCAGTTGGGTTCGTAAGTCGTTTCATGCAATCGCCACAACAAACACATATGCAAGCTGTCAAACACATTTTAAGATATGTTAAAGGGTCGACTGAACTTGGGATACACTATCCTAAGAATGGCAGCAAGGAAATTCTCGGCTTTAGTGACAGCAGTCACATGACCGATCTAGATGATGGTAAGAGCACAACAGGCCTTGTTTTCTTTTTCAATAATGCACCGGTAGCATGGAACTCTCAGAAACAGAACACTGTAGCTTTATCCTCGTGTGAAGCTGAATTTATGGCAGCCGCTACCGCAACTTGCCAAGCACTTTGGTTGAGAGGCTTACTTGCTGAGATAACAGGCTGGAAGGAAGAAATGGTGACCATGAAAGTTGATAACCAATCCGCCATAGCACTTATGAAGAATCCGGTGTTTTACGGAAGGAGCAAACACATTAACACGCGCTACCATTTCATACGGGAGTGCATTGAGAAAGAGGAGATAAAGGTTGAACACATCAGTGGGAAGTTGCAGAAGGCAGACATTCTTACAAAAGCTTTGCCAAGGCAACAATTTGCTGAAATGAAAGAGCTGTTGGGAATGAAGATTATTCAAGATTAAAGGGGAGATTGTTAGTTAATCTTGAATAAAAAGAATAAATTGAATAAATCATGGGTCAATAAAGAGTAATTCTAGGAGGAGTGATCCTAGGAGCAAGATTAGGTTCTGTTATTATTTAGTCTTTATGGCTGAATAATTTTGTGTCTTATTTTTAGCAAATTTCCTTTCTTAGTTACCTAGCCTACCTAATATAAAAGGGGCAGTCCTGCAGCATTGTAATCAACACAAACACAAAAATACTTTTGTTTGCTTTCTTTCAAGCAATAAGAATCGGGCTGTCTGTTTTGTTTTCTCTTGTTCTTGATTTGTGGTTTTGATCCAATTGTCTTCAGTGTGCTCCAAGATTTATAACATCTAACGACGACTCGATGAGAATAAGCATCTAGGTAAGTTTACACTAAAAAACTCCAGTAAAGAAAACAATACTATGTTCATATGGAGTCACAAAATAGAAAATTCAGGAGCAGTCAAGTCTTAGCATAAATAAAAAAAAATACCTTTTATAGAATATTGAAGTGTCAAGTGTTAAGAAATGGAACCCATGCAACTCATTTTCTGGAACTTGAAGCTCACCAGAACATAATACTGTCAAATGACAAAGATCTTTGGATAACTTCACCTGAATGCACAACCAATTAAGAAAGTAAAACCACTAATCATTGATATTGAAGATAATCATTTAGACTTGCTGCTTCTACTAATTATAAATGAAACTTAAACAAAAGTTGTATTAAGTGATAAAGAATTTACCATACAGATTGAAGCATTCAGCAAATTGCAGTTAACATGATTGTTTGCAAGTGGACAACAAACTGAGAAGTCATGTATATCCTGCAATCCAACCAATAAACAAAACATAACTCAAGATACAAACCCATAATAATCTTTAAATATCAAGTCTGCATTCTTTTCATCATTTCCTTTTTCCAATTTGTGAGGCACATTTGCTTGAAACGAGGACAAAAAAGAACAGGCTCACAAAATGAAGAAGATTGATAGGCTTGTAAAAGAACTGAGCGTGTTCATGTTCGTTTAACCTTAACCAAACAAACAATCGAACACGAAAAATCAACTGAACCTGGTTTTCTTGTTCGTTTGCTAAGAAAATGAACATGTTCGTGTCCATTCGTGAACATTATGATCAAACGGTTCACGAACATAACTGACCTTAGATGAACAAACATAACTAAGCTAAGACCAGATAAAAGTAATGTGAAGAACAATGTGTCGCGTCTAAAGAATTTTTGAAAGTAGACTATCTTGTAACGGGCCAAAAAAAAATAAATGAATATGTTAGCAAATATAAACAAATGAGCTTAAACAAACATAAAATAACCAATATATACGAACAAACGTAAATGCACATAAACAAACAAACATAAATGAATTTAAACGACCGTAAACGAATCCTCACAAATGAGACATGTGTTCATGTTCGTTCATTTATCTAAATAAACAAAACTTTTGGTCATGTTCGTTCATTTATCGAATATACAAACTTTTTGCCAAGCAGTTCACGAACTGTTCACTGAACGTTTGATTCATTTACAAGCCTAAATACAGGAATATTAAAGCTTACAATTTTCCCAATCGGAAATATGCCAAATATATTAAAGCTTATGATTCCATCTTTATCCGCACTACACAAAATATTAAACTGCTGATGTGAAGAATTTGATAATTCTAGTGAGAAATTTTCGCTTTCATCCATAAAACCAGTTTCTCCAGGCACGAGCCCAGGCATCCGAGGAGCTCTTGGGGCGGGAGGAAAGAAACGAGAGGTTCGGTCTCCATATTTTGAAAGAAAGTTGTCATCTTGAACAACACAAGTAGAACGTTAATAAGTTAATAATGAATGCTATTCAACTTGTGATAATCATACTGAAATTACTTGGCCTCCATCATCCTCCCAGTTGAGACAAACAACATCAACATTGTGAGATTTCATGCTTCTTAACAGCTTCCCATTCTGCTTGCATAAAGTTTTAATCAACTTTTTTTTATCATAAACGTTTATTTTAAATACACAAAATAGGTCGCTCACTTCGACATCATGCAATGAAATAGTTCCATCTTGAAGGCCAATAGCTATTGCTTTACCATCTGGACGCCAACATAGAGACGTTATGCATTTTCCTGTAAAATGGTTAACATTTAGCAATGAGATATGTAAAACAAGTGAAATATAGGAACATAAAAGTGACCTGGAGAAATAGTCCATAGCCTCTGCCAATTAAAGCGATGCAACAATATCTTCGAATCCTCTGTAACCATAGCAGTTCACGAACTGTTCACTGAACGTTTGATTCATTTACAAGCCTAAATACAGGAATATTAAAGCTTACAATTTTCCCAATCGGAAATATGCCAAATATATTAAAG
The DNA here is from genome assembly GCF_021521415.1 of Bidens hawaiensis. Taxonomy (NCBI): domain Eukaryota; kingdom Viridiplantae; phylum Streptophyta; class Magnoliopsida; order Asterales; family Asteraceae; genus Bidens; species Bidens hawaiensis. The sequence goes on along the minus strand of NW_027495382.1, from coordinate 18,022 downwards.
CTTATGATTCCATCTTTATCCGCACTACACAAAATATTAAACCGCTGATGTGAAGAATTTGATAATTCTAGTGAGAAATTTTCGCTTTCATCCATAAAACCAGTTTCTCCAGGCACGAGCCCAGGCATCCGAGGAGCTCTTGGGGCGGGAGGAAAGAAACGAGAGGTTCGGTCTCCATATTTTGAAAGAAAGTTGTCATCTTGAACAACACAAGTAGAACGTTAATAAGTTAATAATGAATGCTATTCAACTTGTGATAATCATACTGAAATTACTTGGCCTCCATCATCCTCCCAGTTGAGACAAACAACATCAACATTGTGAGATTTCATGCTTCTTAACAGCTTCCCATTCTGCTTACATAAAGTTTTAATCAACTTTTTTTTATCATAAACGTTTATTTTAAATACACAAAATAGGTCGCTCACTTCGACATCATGCAATGAAATAGTTCCATCTTGAAGGCCAATAGCTATTGCTTTACCATCTGGACGCCAACATAGAGACGTTATGCATTTTCCTGTAAAATGGTTAACATTTAGCAATGAGATATGTAAAACAAGTGAAATATAGGAACATAAAAGTGACCTGGAGAAATAGTCCATAGCCTCTGCCAATTAAAGCGATGCAACAATATCTTCGAATCCTCTGTAACCATAGCAGTTCACGAACTGTTCACTGAACGTTTGATTCATTTACAAGCCTAAATACAGGAATATTAAAGCTTACAATTTTCCCAATCGGAAATATGCCAAATATATTAAAGCTTATGATTCCATCTTTATCCGCACTACACAAAATATTAAACCGCTGATGTGAAGAATTTGATAATTCTAGTGAGAAATTTTCGCTTTCATCCATAAAACCAGTTTCTCCAGGCACGAGCCCAGGCATCCGAGGAGCTCTTGGGGCGGGAGGAAAGAAACGAGAGGTTCGGTCTCCATATTTTGAAAGAAAGTTGTCATCTTGAACAACACAAGTAGAACGTTAATAAGTTAATAATGAATGCTATTCAACTTGTGATAATCATACTGAAATTACTTGGCCTCCATCATCCTCCCAGTTGAGACAAACAACATCAACATTGTGAGATTTCATGCTTCTTAACAGCTTCCCATTCTGCTTACATAAAGTTTTAATCAACTTTTTTTTATCATAAACGTTTATTTTAAATACACAAAATAGGTCGCTCACTTCGACATCATGCAATGAAATAGTTCCATCTTGAAGGCCAATAGCTATTGCTTTACCATCTGGACGCCAACATAGAGACGTTATGCATTTTCCTGTAAAATGGTTAACATTTAGCAATGAGATATGTAAAACAAGTGAAATATAGGAACATAAAAGTGACCTGGAGAAATAGTCCATAGCCTCTGCCAATTAAAGCGATGCAACAATATCTTCGAATCCTCTGTAACCATAGCAGTTCACGAACTGTTCACTGAACGTTTGATTCATTTACAAGCCTAAATACAGGAATATTAAAGCTTACAATTTTCCCAATCGGAAATATGCCAAATATATTAAAGCTTATGATTCCATCTTTATCCGCACTACACAAAATATTAAACCGCTGATGTGAAGAATTTGATAATTCTAGTGAGAAATTTTCGCTTTCATCCATAAAACCAGTTTCTCCAGGCACGAGCCCAGGCATCCGAGGAGCTCTTGGGGCGGGAGGAAAGAAACGAGAGGTTCGGTCTCCATATTTTGAAAGAAAGTTGTCATCTTGAACAACACAAGTAGAACGTTAATAAGTTAATAATGAATGCTATTCAACTTGTGATAATCATACTGAAATTACTTGGCCTCCATCATCCTCCCAGTTGAGACAAACAACATCAACATTGTGAGATTTCATGCTTCTTAACAGCTTCCCATTCTGCTTACATAAAGTTTTAATCAACTTTTTTTTATCATAAACGTTTATTTTAAATACACAAAATAGGTCGCTCACTTCGACATCATGCAATGAAATAGTTCCATCTTGAAGGCCAATAGCTATTGCTTTACCATCTGGACGCCAACATAGAGACGTTATGCATTTTCCTGTAAAATGGTTAACATTTAGCAATGAGATATGTAAAACAAGTGAAATATAGGAACATAAAAGTGACCTGGAGAAATAGTCCATAGCCTCTGCCAATTAAAGCGATGCAACAATATCTTCGAATCCTCTGTAACCATAGCCAGCAAATCTTTCTCTGGGTTCCATTCAGCTAATTTAATCTTCACAGAATAGATTATATTAGTATGATGTTTCTTTAGAATGGATTCATTTGAAAATAAATTAAATTCTGACCTGTGAAGCTACTTGCTTGTCAAACTGAAGTTGAAATGGAACAATTCTTGAACCATCATCTGTTTCCATATCCACAGAGCCAACTCAACTGGAAATAATGAAGTTATTATTATTATTTTGTGTGTACATGATATGCACAATGCTGAATCGTGAATAGAGTCATAGCCATGACCAAAACAGGGAGCTGCTAGCCTAACTTGATTGATTGATTGATTGAAGATGAACAAATAAAAACTAAGAACCCTAGGAAGGAAAGCATAAAACGAATGAGAGTCATACCGATCGATTCAAACCAAAAGTAATTGCAGATTGGTACTAAAAACCGGTAACCCTAGCACTGTTCAACTGTCCACATGATTTGAATGATTTATAATTGTGAAAAAAGAAACATAACATGTCTAATAGACACATCCAATGATTTCTTAGAGCGCTGCTATCCGCAGATGACTTGGCGGACAAGTTACTATGAGGTGAATGCTTGTTATCTTGTTTCAGTGGGATCAATTTCCTCGTATTTACCACCCTTTCAACCATCTTTGCCCCATATGAACTTGGGCTTGTATTATCATTAGCATTAGCATATGCACGATTCAGTGCAGTAACCGGGACTGAACTTCCAATATTATGAACCAAACCGTTAGGTTAAAAGTAGAACCAGTTTAACATTTAATTATGAGCATTACTTGCAATTCCTATATATAAAGATTCAAGCTCAGAAAACCAACTGAAAGACATACTTATAACCTAGTTTACCAAAAAGGAAGCGATCTATATGAATAATTCAAACAATCAAATTGACTGATTCCCTGAAAGATAACATCAAAAATATTCTTATATGTGATTTAAATTCAAGGTGTTAAACAACTTATCACTTATGTGTATGCTTTTATTAAATCAGGTTCATATTCTTGACAAATTAAATAAACTATTTGATCATTACATAAATTTAATTATTCTTAACTTAGATTCTGGATCTATTTCCAGATTACATACCCAACTTACAAAACAATTCATATTAATTCAGTTATGATTTATTTATAAACTACAAAACAACTATAGGCTTAGAACAATCTGATTATGACATGCAAAATAATTGTATGCACCAAACCTTTTACCTTCATTGGTTAACTTTTTTTCATTTTTATAACATGCAAATTAATTTTATCATTTTTAAAATAATTTGGAGGTAATATTGTTAAAGAAAAATTGCAAATTTAATATATTTAAATCGTCAAACCTAATCGATTTGGTTTGCTGTTTTTAAAACAGCAGTCATCAGTTTAGTTCAAACTTTTTGTTAGAGCTAACCTAAGCGAATTGGTTTGCTGTTTTTACAAAAATCACAAAACTAACCTTGCGTTCACGAATAACATAAACATCCTCTTGTGAATCTTTTTCAAGTGCAAGCAATTCTACGAACTCATATATTCACGAATAACATAAACAGCCTCTTGTGAATCTTTTTCAAGTGCAAGCAATTCTTTAAAACTCATATCTTCCAAGCGATCACCCAATCTTTGCCTGGACAAATTCCATCAATAAAAAAGACAAAAGAGACCCATGACTGTATATTTGATCATAAATATATTGTATGAATACATAGCAGAATTAAACTTGAGGGAGTAAAGTGAAAGTTAATGCCTTAGTGGTACCTAATTAGCTTCCTAAGATTTCTGTTCACATCTTTCTGCTGTCTCAGTTCTTGCATTTTCTGCATAACATTTCTTGGAGAAACCATTAATAATAACTTCGTTTTAATGATTTCATCTATATATATTAAATCCGTTTGTCTCTTTAACAACTTATAAATTGATCCAAATGTGATATGGATCGTAAACATTAACCTGCCTCATTATTGTTGAATACGCGTTTAATGCTCCAGTGTAACGTCTCAGCGCGTCAGCTAGCAGTTTTGCTTCAGCATTGTACATGTAGGTGGACTTTTACAAGATCAGTAGGGTTTGCTACTGCAATTGCAAGAACACTTGCACAAATACAGCCAAATGACAAATAACTATCAATATGTACTAATTATGATTGAAAACTCAATTCAAAATAGAATTTTTTTTTTATTTTATCTCACCCGTTGTGAGGCCAGCAAGAAAGGTTGTAAAAGTACTCAGCCTTAGTCAAAGAGTACTCGCAAGGTGATTTTTACAACCATGCTAGCAAGTATTATAGTAGTGAAAGGAACATCTCCAATAACGTTATCACCCACATACAAGTTCTTAATCTGTTAGGCACAAAAAAACATACCTCAAATCTATATGCTACAATTTCTTCATAATCATATACAATAAGAATTAACTAACCTTGTCTGGTGGTCACTTGTCACCTCCAATGGATATTTCAGCACTGTCAATGCAATAAATTCATCAATGATAACATATAAACGAAATAATAAAAGCCATATAAATTAAAATATTTCCCAACCACCGTAATCTAAACAGCATATTACTAATCCGAAATCAGCCTAAATACACTCCAATTCAAGTTTCTTATCTCAAGTTCTAGAGGAACGACATGATTGAAATTGGTACCTTAACTGTTAACATTGAATCATTTACTTATTTAAGAGTTAACGACCATTTTCGTCCATGTGGTTTACTACTTTCGCCACTTCAGTCCAAAGTTTTAAATTTTGTTAATTTAGTCCTTTTGGTTTTAAATCTTATCCAGTTACGTCCCATCCATCAAACGGCATCCTGCTATGCCGTTAGTTTAAGGGTATTTTTTTCTTTCTTCTTTTTATTTTGAGTTAATGGTCATTTTAGTCCCTGTAGTTTGATACTTTTGCCATTTTAGTCCCTGTAGTTTTATTTTTGTCTTTCTTCTTTTTTATTTTTCTTTGATGAATGCATACTAGTTAGGGTTTAGAGATTAACACATCGTAACGAAAATCTGGGTAGAAATCAACTATTATACAATAATAGGGATGGGCAAATTCGGGACTGGTACCGGTTGGTACAGGTACCGGTTGGTACCGGTACCGAAATCGGTACCAATTTGGTACCGTCGGTACCTAATCGGTACCAACGTTTTGAGTTTCGGTACCGGTACGGTACGGGACCGGTATTTCCCGAAATTTTCCGAAATTTTACCTTAAATACCGGTCCCGTACTGGTACCGGTACCGAACCGAATATTTCGGTACTGGTACCAAGAATCCGCGATTTTCGGGACCGGGACCGGTCGGTACCGGTACGGTCTCGATCTCATCCCTATACAATAATCAAATAAACGATTTTTTAATTTTTTTCTGTACAACTCGGTTTCAGGGAATTGTCTTGACTACTTTACCATTGAATTCCACCATATGGGAGAGTTTAGGAAATGTCTAGAAACTAAATACAAGGGGGTACGATTACTGTTGTCAACAGAGTAAATGCATACCTATATTGGAGGTTGCTCGATAGTTTTGGGCTTCGATTATGCTCTTCAAGTTTATAGACAGAAAAAAATTAAAAAATAATAATAAATAAGCTGAAATAAACCAAAAATTAAATTGACAAATTTTCAAACTTTGGACTGAAGTGACAAAAGTATCAAACCACAGGGACTAAAATGACCAAACTCAAAATAAAAAGAAGAAAGACAAAAATACTCTTAAACTAACGGCATAGCAGGATGCCGTTAGACGGATGGGACGTAATTGGCTAATATTTAAAACTATGAGGACCAAATTGACAAAATTTCAAACTTTGGACTGAAGTGGAGAAAGTAGCAAACCATAGGAACGAAAATGACCATTAATTTATATATGCCTCAATCTCTGATCCTACTACCACAATGAACATGCTACATATCAATTTCATTTTGTCTTACAGATTTTGATAGAATCAAGGGTAGAGGAGGTGCTAGGGCTTGCGATTGAGTTGGGTAGGGGTGTAAACGAGCCGAGCCGGTCGTTTAACTTACACAGAGCTCGAGCTCTATTTTCAAAGCTCGAGCTCGGCTCGTGAGTGAATTTTGAAGCTCAAGCTCGGCTCGTTTACTATTTATCAATTATTTTTTATATAATTATAATTATTTTTAGATATTTTTTTCTATTATAGTTTTATGTATAAAATAATATATATTATTTAGTTATTTTTATTTATTTTTTCATAACATTATATATATATATATATATATATATATTAATTAATAATTATTAAATTTATATTTTAAAAAAATTATATAAATAACATGCTCGATTAGGCTCGCGAGCCGACTCGAGCTCGATAAGTGAAGCTCGGGCTCGGGCTCGTTTATTAAACAAGCTTATTTTTAAGCTTGAGCTCGGGCTCGAGCTCGATTAAGCTCGGCTCGATCGAGCTTTTTAACGAGCCGATCTCGAGTAGCTCGCTAGTAGCTCGGCTCATTTGCACCCCTAGAGTTGGGGATTGTGGAGACGATGAACAAACGATAATTAGTTTTAACAATTCAAGGGGTATTATGACGGGGTTATCCGGCTCAAAACCGGGCTAAATCAATGAGATCTCACCGTTTACAAATTAAGCAATCTGGTTGTTTTATAAGAGGTGATGAGCGACCAGAGCGCAACACGCAAGCACTTTACTAAAAAGATAGAAGGGGCTTTTCTTGTTTAGTAAAGTCTTTCTTTTTTATAGGAGTAGGTGCGTCATAACACTCTTCATTCGAAATAATGAATGCAAAGTCGAGGCAGTCTACCTTGTTATCAAAAAGTGGTTGGGTAAAGCAAATATGTCATAGCTGACTTTTTTTTTGTCAAACTTACAGTTACCGTTCGTTGCTAAATTACTTGTTTTGTAAAACACAATTAATCATCTATTAGACAAAGTAAACAAACACCTCAACCCGGACCATATAAAAAAAAGCCAACACTAATTTATAAAAAAACAGATTAACTTTTTCAAAAACTTATCATTATTGTTTACGTTTACATCAGAACAATTAGTTAAGTGCTTCTTGCCTATTTAAAGGTTAATAGTTACCAATAATAAATAAATCATCAAAAAAAACTTCATTAAACATATATTGAATACAAAGATAACTTTATTTTGACATTTCATTAAACACTCGAAGTGTTAAATGAATCTGGGCTTGCATTTATTGTTATGCTCATGTGCTCATGCGTTAGAATAGAAGTTTGTTTTAGAACGTGTTTACTTTTATTTTTTGTGGTGTAATATCTTACAGAGGACTTAATAAGCATTTCATGAAATGATCACAATAGATGGCTATGTAATCATGCAATCATAATTTGGTAATTTAGTATAATCAAATATAATAGAAGCAACCAACCTTGTTCATTTGGTTAGGATAAGCCTGTAGCAATTAGGTCTTGATCAGGGGCGGACCCACATAGGTCCGATCGGGGTCCCGGGACACCGATGTTTTTTAAAAATTACTTAGAGACGGTATATTAAATTTTGTAAGGACCCCATAAAAATTAATACTTGGAACCCATACTATTAACATTGAACTGGTACAGTGGAAAGTCCCTTGTTTTACTTGTGAGAGGTTGTAGGTTCAAGCCCCATCATACTCCTCTTTTGTTGTTTTTTTAATATCCTAGTCTTAGTTATTCAGTTAGGGTATTTGTGCTTTTTGTTAGTTTCTCTCATATAGTCATTATCACCATGCAACATATATAATGTTAACATGGATTTTGCATATTCTTTTATTATTTACCTTGTGTATGTATATTATAATTAATCATTTATTTGTGTTAGAGTTATTTTTTCATGTTTTGGTCAATTATGTAAGACCATATATATAGATTACGTTCATGTTTTTCGGGTATGAATTAAAAGTGTATGTTTCATCTAGTTTGTAATTTAGATTCTTTCTACTTACTCGTTTCCAGTGACACCATAGTTCCGTGTTTTATTATGTTCCTCGCCTCGACCCGACCCGAATAACGACCGACCCGAAAAATTTTGTAAACCGGAAAAATTGGGACCCCATTGACAAAAAATCCTGGGTCCGCCACTGGTCTTGATGGATCATGTATGACTCAACAACTTTATAATGTTTCGCTTGCATGTACAAACGTCAATTTTCAATCTTATCACACTTCAAGATAAGAGCGTTAATAATAGTAATACATAAATAACAAATTATCCACTCTTGTAAAATTAGAGACACAAGTTGACCTTTTTAGAAAGTAAAAAGTATATGACTTAAAAAGTAATAATTAAATCATGATAAACACAATTTCTAGATCAAACGCTTTTTAGAACTAAAACATCAATTACGGTTCGTTATGAACTTTGAACATGAAACGACCCATACACAACACGTACCTATAGTTTAAGCTGAAAACTGAAATTACAAATCACATTCCTCAATGTGTAAATTGTTAATACATAAGAGTGTAAGACTGCAAACTAAGAACAATAATCAACTGTTGTTGATATAGGTGGTCATATCTAATGCTCATATGTGAATATGGAGTTATACTTTAAATTCATTGCACAATTCTATCCGTCCGTTTCTCAAATTTTGAAACAAAATACGTGCAAAGATTGTTAATCAAGCATAAATCAATTTTTTACTTTATTAAGGGTATGTTTGGCGATGATCTTTTAAAAGCTTTTAGGAGCTTCAAGCTTTAAGTTTTTAAGAAAAAACTTATGTTTAGTAAAAAGCTTTGTTTGGTAGAAGTAGCTTCAAGCTTTTAGATTGGTAGAAAAAACTCCATATTTGAACGCTAGTATTGGTAGCGTTTGAGAAAAAGCTAGCTACAAGCTTTTACATTTGAATTTACAAGTTTAGTACTTGAACTTCTATCAACTTTTGTTAATTTATATAATAGTTACACATTCAACCCTTATTCAAAACTAACTACCCTCATGACTTTTTTAAGGGGCGTAACTTTTTCACACGTTAATAATTTTTTAAACAAATTACATCATAAAAACGAGCATTTTATTCTCTTTAATTTGAGCATGATATTGTTATACTTCTTTAACTTTAAAAAATTAACATACTACGTGATTATCGGTTATGATCGGTAACAAGTTGAGTCAGGTGAGCACGAGTCATGTGTAAGACCGAATTAGGAGTCGAGTCATATGAACTTGAGTCATGTGTAAGACCAAATTAGGGTCAGAACGAGTCGATACAAAAAGGGTTAAATTAGTTCGGTTCGTGTCGGTACGTTTTTGAGTCGAAAAGGGTCATGTCAGAACATGTTTCAGATTAGAACAGTGCATGTTCAGAGAGGGGTTCATAGAAAAATAGGTTGGTTTAAAAAATTATTTATTTGAAATTACTATATATTTCAGCTTTGTTTCTTGATTTTCGTCATCAGTTACACGCTTACAGTCTTTCCATGAATTACACGTCTACATTCAGGTTATGCATGCATCGTCATCAAGTGAATCATGTACCGACACTAATTATGCGGTTGATGTTAGGTTGTATGCTCATTCCGCCGCACCACGCGGACACCCAACTAGTTTTATTAAAAGCTTCTACTAATCTGCCAAACACCTAAACAAATTTAAAAAGCTACAGCTAGCAGCTACCAGCTTCCAGCCTTCAGCTTACAGCTAACAGCCACCAGCTAGTTTTGCCAAACATACCCTAAGTCAACAAACTACACACAATTGAACACAAACGCTTTTTCATAGAAGGAAAATGTTTGTAATTATGCAATTCAAACAACAGTCCTGCTACAATGTTGATATAACTTCGTTCATCTACATTACGAATATGAGATGATTATTAATATATATGGAATTTAAAAACTAAACATTAAACATGAATACACTAAACATTAAAGATGATGTGCTCAAGCCTCTAGTGCTTATTACCCATTCTGTTACAAAATCAAACAAGGTTTTTCCATAATTAACACCGACCATCATAAGAAACTAACAAAAATGATCTTAGAAGGTGTCTAAGAGTCGCAAGAGAGTTTGGGAATCACTCTGTGACATTGGGGTCAAGTAAATTGTGTCTATACAGAGACCGGAATTTCTAGGTTATTTATATCTTTTATAGCATATCATTCAGTTTAATAAAAAACGAAAATGACGGCTGGTGCAGTTTTCAAGGTAGATGAAATTTTATAAGAGAGGGGATCGTGCAACTGATACAAAAAAAGAACGACATGGCTATTGTGCTATTATTTATGCCTGAGGATATTCTATTGCAAGTTTCTGAATTTGAAACAACCCAGGAGATGTAGAATGCACTAAATGTAACACCCCAACCTACGGTGAAATATGTCAGGGCGTTACGTAGGGCTGTCACTTTTTCCCGCAACCCGAAAAAACTTGTACCCGAACCCGAACTAACCCGACTCGAAGAACCCGAACCCGAGAAAAGACTAACCCGAACCGAAGTAATTTAGGTTGGTTCTCGGGTTTGATTTATAAGATTTGGGTCAACCCGAAAAACCCGAATAAACTTTTAGTTTTGAAATTTAATATATATTTTTATGTATAATAGGCTACGTCTTAGCCACTAAAGTTAACAAAATCTAATTTTAATCGACTGTTGTCATTCTAACTATTATGGATCAATTGCTTATTATTAAATTATGTATTTCGTTTATTACTAATAGCAACCATAATCGAACAACCAAAATCACGCTCGATTGAATACAATTATGGTTCGATTTACTTTTACTCTTCTTTGAATTGTTTTATCATGTTAGTTTAGCTTATTATTTGATTATTTGTGTTATAAGCAAAAAAGAATATAAGAATATGTTGTTTTAATTTTAGCATTGTAGCCTTTAAAAAAATTTTGGTTTTGTGTTTTAATTTCTAGAATATTCGAAACCCGATTAACCCAACCCGGAAAAACCCGGACCCGAATTACCCGAACCCGAAAAACCCGTGAGAGATTTGGGTTGGTTTCGGGTCAAGATTTAAAACTTTGAAACCCGAAGAACCCGACGCGAAAAACCCGAAACCCGAAAAACGAACCCGAAGAACACCCCTAGCGTTACGTTAATTGCTCAAAGAATCGTAGTACAAACTAAAGTGACAATATATATATATATATATATATATATATATATATATATATAAGAGAAGTTTGGTGCCGCTAACCAAGTGGCGGCACCAAACTTGTCCACATCATTTTGATTTTTTTAAGTATTGGTAGCATAGCGAACGTAACGAGAACCGACCTAACGTTAATTTTTTATTACGTAATAGAAACAAACTGAATTCGTGTAAACTCACTGCATCAACGTCCGGGACTGACAATGCTAGGGTTTTGAAGTCATTTCGTTTTTTTGTTTTAGTTCCGGTACCATGACCAACGTAACGAAAGCCAGTCTATGCCAATTTTCTTTTTTTCTTTTTTGTTTTTGTTTCAATACCGTAACGAACGAGAAAGAAGAAACCGCCCAAATTCGCATTAAGTCACTGCCTTTTGTTTTAGTTCCAGTACCACTGTAACGAAAACCGACCAACTGTCATTTTTGTTTTAGTTCTGGTATCGTAAGAAATTGGCCGAATTCACGTCGACTTATCATCTCAACACTTGAGACCGAAAACGCTTAAGTTTTACCACCACCCATATTTTACCAACCTGTTTGGCGCAACGCGCCAGGTAAACTCCTAGTTTGTTTTTATTATTAAAAATAAATCATCACACTAAAAGAACCATATAAAACATGTGTGGTTGAAAGGAATGGAATGAAAGGGGAATGGAATGGACAAAGCAATGAAATGGATCATTACCATTCCTTTGTCTTATTTGGTTAACATATGGAAATGAAATGAATAATTAATTTATGTTGCTTGGTATCCGAAAATTTTTTTAAGAATGAAATTGAAATAATAAAAATATTCCTATCCCAATATATATATATATATATATATATATATATATATATTTACAAAAAAAAAAAAACTGAAATGGTGACGGTGGTGGTAGCTATGGAGATGAAAATGGTAGTGGCGGTGGCGACGGTGGTGGTGGTGGCGGTCAGGCCACGGGGGTGGTGGTTGTGGTGGTGGTGGCCAAGCGATGGTAGCATTAGTAGTGATGGCGGTGGTAGGGTGGTGATGACAGTGGTGGTGGCCAGGCAGTGATAGTGGTAGTGGTGGTTATGGTCGGGTGGCGATGGTGACAATGGTTGTCGTGGTTATGGCGACGATAGTGGCGGTGGTAGCTTTGGTGGTAAGGTGGTGGTGGTGGCGGCGACGGTGGCGGCGACGGTGGTGGCGACGGAGGTGGTGGTGGTGACGGTGGCGGTGGTGGTCAGATGATGGTGGTGGCGGTGGTTGTTAGATGATGGTGTTGTTGAAAAAGTAGATTGAAGGAGGAATGAAATGAAAAAAAAGAAGGGGGGTGGGAAGGAATGGTTTTGATGGAATGGGATTCCATGTTTAATGGATGATTCCATTCCATTGTGCAACCAAACACCTCTTATTTCATTCTCACGTAATGAATCATTCCATTCCGCCTGTCATTACTGCATAACAAACGCTACCTAACAGTTCAACATATTGTTTTATTATCCTTAAGGTATCATTACGCGATCTTCTGAGCAAATCATAACCTGCAAAATGTATAAAATATAATATGATTAACACAAATGTTGATTGAGCCCTTCACACAACTTAAATATTTTTATAAATCATTTTTGAAAATGAGATGTTACATAAGACATCCATAGTAATAGGCCTTGCTACTAGGGGTTATCGGGATTGTTATGTTTAATTTAGTTTAGATTTTTTTACAAATATTAAAGTCAAGAGGAGATATAATACCGTTTAAACAAATAGTGACACAATTTAGTGTTGTGTGTAAAAGCTACTAAAATCCTATAAACAATTACACATAACGATGAGCGTGCATAAATGTATTTTTAACACGTTTATTAAATATCTCGTGTTTCACAACAAAATAACATCTGATATAGAGAACCACTTTGTGTGTTTTTATTCTTAGATAGTGATTCTATTTGTTGAGTGTAAATGATACGAGCTTATATTAAAGTATATGTTAAACGCGCTTAAGACTGAACTTCATATAACAAAATTGACCAGACTAGCGAGATTAAACTAACCTATTATTAATTATATACATATATATTTACATAATTACTGTTAGTATTATAATTGTAATGTTAAAAGTAAATAATAGGAATAATATTCTTTTCTCATAGTTGTACTTATATAATTTTAAATAAATAGTTAGTGTGACAACTATAATTACAAATTTATATTATTTCAGAAGTATATATTTATTTAAATGTAAAGTATGATAGAATAAGCGGCTTTACACATTTAGGTTGTGTTTGTTTTGGCTTATAAGGTCTGTAATGAGCCTATGTTTACGGGCGCGTATACATAAGCTCTTGAAGACTGTTTTTTTTAAAAGATCTGAAAATTGCTTTTATGGTCTTAAAAAATAAGTTTTTTTCACCATCTTCACACTTCTTCACATCATACCAAGTACCGACACCCAATGTCCAACACCACCACCACCTACCGTCCGCCACCACCACCATCCACCGTCCGCTGCCACCACCACCCACCACCACCGTTCGCCGCCACCACCATCACCCCCACCACCACCGTTAACAACTCACCACCACCACCGTTAACCACCCACCACCACCACCGTCCATCACCACCACCACCCCCGTCGGCCACAACCACTGTCCACTACCACCACCACCCACCATCTGTCGCCACCACCACCCGTCACCACCATCCACCACCACTACCCACCGTCCGCCGCCACCACCATCCAACAGCACCACCATAGTCCAACCCCTGCCACAACCATCCACCCCCTGCCACAACCATCCACCACCACCATAGTCCACCACCCACCACCACCGTTCATCACCACCACCCATTGTCGGCCACCATCACGATCCACCACCCACCACCACAACCGTCCATCACCACCACCCACCGTTCACCGCCTACCACAATTTTTTACCACTACCCACTTCCATAGTTCGTACACCACTACCAATTATTTTAGCAGTCTACAAACACTAAATGACTATTATCTACTGTAATATATATGATAGGTAACTACTTTCAGCTTATGCAGACGATATCCAGTTTGTAAAACAAACAATATTATATTTTCAGATTGCAGACCTTCAGACCACATCTTCAGTTGCAGACATTAAATCAGATGAAATCAGATTGCAGACAATTTTTGTCTTAAAAAACAAACAGCACCTTAAATTCCACTTTGGTCGACTAGACTTTTTTTTTCTTTTTTAATAAATCCAATTGACATGTTATAAATGATATACACATCATAAATAAACGTATGTGATAGCCTCTCTATTTCTCTATTTATTCTTAAAGGGGAGTAGTGCCATAAGATCGAAGCAAGATTATTGCGGGTAGCTGGAGCTCAAAATCACAAGGTATTCATATGGACAATTAATTAATAAAACTATGTTAAATATACATCTGGTTGAATTAACTTGATTTATACTTATTATTTTTTTGTCTTGCATCCTTCTTATATATCATTACTTTGATAACCTAACGGCTTATTACACTTAAGAGTTTATTGAGATAGTCCTATTGCAATATTTGATGATGTTAACAATAAGATAGGGCTCATTTATATAGCATAACCTTTTACATACGCTATAGTCCTTATATAGATATTGCGCTTAGGGGCCATATTGTTAGTTTTGTGTGCTATAATGTAATAAAAGGTTTTTCTACGAGTCACACTCAGTGACGGATCTAAAAATTTTTCTCACAGGGGTCGGAAATTTTTAGGTCGGTACTCAGTTATAAAAAAAAAAAAAAAAAAAAATCGGTCAGGTTTGACTGTTCGGGTCAAGTCAAATCGGTATATGACTTTTTATTCATCCAATTTGACCGTTCCGGTCGGGTCGAATTGGGTCGGGTCATAGAAAAAAAAAAGTTAACCAAACAAAATATAAGAACCAATATATTTTTAATGTTGTTATCTATGGGTTTTCACTTTTTGAAATCTAACCATTGCATCATCAACTTTAACATTGATAAGCAAGTCTTTCTTAATGTAACAAATACAAATGTCGCTTAAATTTTCATCAATCATCCGATTACGCAATTCATACTTCACGTATTTCATTATCAAAAAACATATTTCCAACAATTATTGTTGTGACCGATAATACTAGAACTAACTTTAATAAATGATACACCAATGCAAAGGAATGGTGTTTCTTTGTTTGAACCATCAATAGAACAAGACTTGCTAAACCATTCAAGTGTTTAAATTGTTTATCTCATTTCAAATTATCGATATATATTGCGAGCTCAACTGAGATTCATCTTTTATAATTTTCATCAAAATATTATGGGTACATCTCGACTCATCGTAATATATTTGGAATAAAAAGCGCCAGCAAAGTTATCATAAGGAGTCAAACAACTCAAAGAAACAAGTAAGTCGGATTGGGTATTGGGCTAAAAATTGGGTAAGGTTTGAATTGGGTTTTGGGATTAAAAATTGAGTTGGATATTGGTCTTTTGGACTAATTGGTAATTTGGAATAAAGCTCAAATTTAATAGGAAAACTTGTTTATATAACATTGATGTAATTATATATGTAAAATTTTTATTTTATTTTTACAAGGGTCGGTCTCAAAATTTCATGGGGAACGATTTCAAAATCTCACAGGGGTTGGTTTCAAAACCTCAAGGGGGTCGGGGTCAAAATTTATAAGGGTCGACCGAGAATTTTCCATATATTAATACTAATTTTTTTTTTTCACAGGGTCGGCGGACACCCCTCTCATAAGAGTGAGTCCGCCACTTGTAAAGACTTGTATTTTTTAATGTTGTTTTGTATTGATTTAATATGTAAATATTAGTTTATTATGTTCGTTATATTTTTTTTTAAAATTTTTGGGCTCCTTCAATTGAGATGTGTAGGTATTTTAGATTTTTAACGAACGAACATAAACGAACACAAGCATGTTGATTTGTTTTAAACAAACATAAACATAAATATTTGTCTTATGAAAAAAGAGAGGTTGATATAGTTGGTGGGTGGTAAAGAAAGTTAACCGGTGATCGAAAGGATAGACCGGCGACGTAGAATATATAGACGAGAGAAATTAAATTAGGGTTTGATGATGAAAAAGTTTCACAAATAAATAAGATGTTATAACTCATTAAAGGGTTATCCGGGTGTGGTGAGACCCATGATTCGTGAAAAATATTATTTGATAATTAAGGAGTTAATTTACAAATAAATGAAATGACATAACTCATTTAAGAGATATCCAGGTTTGGTGAAACCCATAAACCGTAGCAATTATTGTTTGATTATGAAAGGAATTCCAAACAGGTGGGATGTTATAACCCAATTAAAGATTATCCGGGTTTGGTGAGACCCATATCTATGAATTCGGGTCAAACATGAGAAACCTCAAAATTAGTAATAAAACAATCTGGTGATTTAAAATGGTGGGAAACAATCAGAAAGTAATACATAAAAAACTTTAGTAAACAATTATATAGATAGATTTTTATATAACTTTAATAAAGTAAATGTTCTTACGTCTAGAAATTTAACAATTATAACTTCTGTATTCTTATAGAGCTATATATAGATTTTTAACAATTATAGATTTAACAATTATAAAAGTAAATGTTTTTACGCCTACATAGATAGATTTTTATAGAGCTAACTGTTTAGATTTGAATTGGGACAAATAGAAATCATCGACTGTGTAAATTTTTGTGGTCTTGTTTGTTGTCGGCCCTTGTTTTCTTCTTGGTATGAAGGGTTTCGGCTTTATTTTAATAAAATTTGTTGTTCAAAAAAATGTATTCTTAATTTAACTGAATTTTGTTATTAATTTAAAAAAAAACAATTTAGTACTCAAAAGTTTGTGGTCATTAATCGAACATATCGTCTTTCTTAGCTTTCGATAATATATCACTGTAACTCCATGCCAAAATAAAAAAGACCGACCCAAAAACGGCAAGACTATCAAATCCGAACCGTTCTGGATAGTTCCTCAAACGAAGCCTACTAGACCAGCTCGGTTTAGTGTTTTTTTTAAAGCATATTTAGCTCCACAAATTATGTAATCATCTCTTCTAAGTTATTTACTTGAATAATAACTGTAACCGCGTTTGACATGAGTCAACATGGGAAAAAAATTATAAATCGTCAACCGTGCAAGTTGTAACAACAGGTGGCCGCCAAAATAGAACAAACTCGTCGTAATAGACTCAATCAACATATAATAATAATAATAATAACTAGGTTATTTTCCAATTGGCGCAACGGGTGGAAATACATAAATCGTCTAATAAATACATATAATTTCAAACGACAGTATTTCCCTTGTATTCAAATTCCACTGTCAAGCTCCTGATATGTAATTATATTAAAAAAATAGTTTATTAAGCTTTCGATAAATAAAGTAAAAAACCTTATACAACAAACACCAAATAAATTGAGGTTTTTACCTAACACCCGATTAGAGATTGAGCATGAGTTGATAGTTTATATAGCCTTTTGATATCTGATTTTCCATTAATAAGATACTAATAATGTATTCATTTTTTAATACATACAAAAGGTGAATAAAATAGCCTTTGGTGGTTCTTAAATATTTAGTAGTAATTGAAGCTTACTATTGTATAATAGTATTAAAACATGGTAATTAAAATATTATAATAAAAACATATTAAATTGGTCAAATGTATTAAAGATTCTATAATGTACCTGAGCACCGGATTATTAACTATATAACCTATTTTTGTAAGTGGTCAAGAATTCGAAT